>NW_027591899.1:67500-69949 GCF_964213995.1 Mustelus asterias | reverse complement strand
AAAACATCCACCAGAGGGCCGGTAAAGCATCAACCAACGGCGGGGAAGCCATTGTCCAACAGGGGGCAGTACATTAAGCAGCTGCCCTTAGTATCAGGAGCTGCGGGGATCAGACTAAGCAACAGCCGGGAAACATTAACCAACTTCGGGGGAACTCATTAACCAATTATTTGATGACCGGTAGGCGGCGCTCTATCGGCTTCGGCGACCGGCGGGTGGCGGTTCGGGGTCGTGGCGACCCGGGGCGAGGCGGCCCGGCCGTTGAAATCGCGAAAAAACGCGTTTTTAAAAAGAACCGTCGGTCCCCATCGGGATGGATTTGACCCCCTCATGCCGCCGTCGGGACCTCTTCGGCGGCATGACTACCGGAGGTGTTCCCGCCGAGGTGGCCACTTGCATTTTCTGGCACGGGGGGTTGGCGGGTACCTGCAGAATAGCAGGAAGGCGATGGCAATGACATGTGGCAACTCATTAACCAGTTTTGACTTTGCTGCATTGAAGGCGGAAAATCGAAACAGGGCCCCGCTCGAGCCCCCAGGTCTGCCGGGACCGCACCGGGCCGCCGCCCCGACGGCCGTTCGGCCAGAATGGGCTAGTATTTCTCCGGATTTTTTGGCCGTTTTTCCGACTTTTTCGGACGTCGGAAAAGCGGCGGCCTGGCCACCGGGCCGCGGCCGGGGTGCCTTCCCCTCGAGCGAGGGCCCGGAATTCACCCGTTTGCAGCCCCGGAGGAGCTCCGCCGGCGGCCGGAATGGTTGAGACCATCGGCCGCGCTGAACGGAGCTCGGGTAACTCATTAACCAACCTGGACTTGGCCCTGGCGCAGGAGGGGGGGTCCAGGTGAGGGCTGGCAGGCCGTGGCCACCCGGCAGCAGTGATGCACCCGCGATGGCGGTAGTCCTTCCGATTCGGAGGCTCCCTGGCCCCGCAGAGCAAAAATGGGAGCCGCACGGAGCTCTATGAAGTCAGATCCGGTCGGTGGTGGCGGGGCAGGGTGCACGGTTTCCCGCAGAGCTCGGCGGATCCGTCCCGCCGAGGTGGCCACTCGCATTTTCTGGCAGGGGAGTCCCGAGGCTGGTTAACCAGTTACCCCCGGAAGTGGGATGGAGTTGAGATTGAACCGTTTGCGGGGCCTCCGGGCCCCTTCCCGGTAGGACTACCGGGGCACACCCCGCCGAGGTGGCCACTTGCATTTTCTGGCACGGGGGGTTGGCGGGGTACCTGCAGAATAGCAGGAAGGCGATGGCAATGACATGTGGCAACTCATTAACCAGTTTTGACTTTGCTGCATTGAAGGCGGAAAATCGAAACAGGGCCCCGCTCGAGCCCCCAGGTCTGCCGGGACCGCACCGGGCCGCCGCCCCGACGGCCGTTCGGCCAGAATGGGCTAGTATTTCTCCGGATTTTCGGCCGTTTTTCCGACTTTTTCGGCCGTCGGAAAAGCGGCGGCCTGGGCACCGGCCGCGGCCGGGGGTGCCTTCCCCTCGAGCGAGGGCCGGACCTCACCCGGTTGCAGCCCCGGGTGGGGCTCCGCCGGCGGCCGGAATGGTTGAGACCATCGGCCGCGCTGAACGGAGGTCTGGTAAATCATTAACCAAACTGGGACTTAGTCTCTGGCAAGAGAGATGGTCCAGCCGACGGGCACGACCGAGGGCCCGGACCTCACCCGGCTGCAGCCCGGGTGGGGCTCCGCCGGCGGCCGGAATGGTTGAGACCATCGGCCGCGCTGAACGGAGGTCTGGTAAATCATTAACCAAACTGGACTTAGTCTCTGGCAAGAGAGATGGTCCAGCCGACGGGCACGACCGAGGGCCCGGACCTCACCCGGTTGCAGCCCCGGGTGGGGCTCCGCCGGCGGCCGGAATGGTTGAGACCATCGGCCGCGCTGAACGGAGGTCTGGTAAATCATTAACCAAACTGGACTTAGTCTCTGGCAAGAGAGATGGTCCAGCCGACGGGCACGACCGAGGGCCCCGGACCTCACCCGGTTGCAGCCCCGGGTGGAGCTCCGCCGGCGGCCGGAATGGTTGAGACCATCGGCCGCGCTGAACGGAGCTCTGGTAAATCATTAACCAAACTGGACTTAGTCTCTGGCAAGAGAGATGGTCCAGCCGACGGGCACGACCGAGGGCCGACCTCCACCCGGTTGCAGCCCCGGGTGGAGCTCCGCCGGCGGCCGGAATGGTTGAGACCATCGGCCGCGCTGAACGGAGCTCTGGTAAATCATTAACCAAACTGGACTTAGTCTCTGGCAAGAGAGATGGTCCAGCCGACGGGCACGGTGGCAGAGTTAGCCGAACTTGACTTAGCCTCTGGCCGCAGAGAGGGTCCATCAAACGGGGCACGGTGGGAGATTAAGCCGCACTAGGCTCAGGCTCTGGCCACGGGAGGGTGGCCCAGGTGTGAGCCGGCAGTAAATGGTGAACCAGTGAAAAGCCAGCACCCGAGG
>NW_027591899.1:57500-62500 GCF_964213995.1 Mustelus asterias | reverse complement strand
AACACGGCCGGCCTGCCTGCGTGGGACGATGCGGTCCTTTCGTTCAGCGGTTCCACGGTTTGGCCGGCGCGAGCAGATGCTTGGGGGGAGACGGTGGCGTCAGCCACGCACTCACTCTGCTTCTGCAGTCCGGTCCACTCCGCCCGTTCTAGCTGCTCGTTTGGTCCCTCGCCCGCCAGCAGACCGTTCCGCCGACGGTGCTCCTCCTCCGCAGCGACTTCTGCCTAGCCCCTCTGCCGGGTGCGATGTCTCCGGCGTCCGCACCGATCCTCGGCATTGGTGCCGCACACGCAACGCCTGCGTCGTTGGAAGGGCTTCGCCGTTGGCGTCGCACACAGCCCTGTGGGGGTGTCTTTGCAGTCCGTCCGAGAGGTGGGGGCACGCACGGCAACACGGCCGGCCTGCCTGCTTGGGACGATGCGGTCCTTTCGTTCAGCGGTTCCACGGTTTGGCCGGCGCGAGCAGATGCTTGGGGGGAGACGGTGGCGTCAGCCACGCACTCACTCTGCTTCTGCAGTCCGGTCCACTCCGCCCGTTCTAGCTGCTCGTTTGGTCCCTCGCCCGCCAGCAGACCGTTCCGCCGACGGTGCTCCTCCTCCGCAGCGACTTCTGCCTAGCCCCTCTGCCGGGTGCGATGTCTCCGGCGTTCGCACCGATCCTCGGCATTGGTGCCGCACACGCAACGCCTGCGTCGTTGGAAGGGCTTCGCCGTTGGCGTCGCACACAGCCCTGTGGGGGTGTCTTTGCAGTCCGTCCGAGAGGTGGGGGCACGCACGGCAACACGGCCGGCCTGCCTGCTTGGGACGATGCGGTCCTTTCGTTCAGCGGTTCCACGGTTTGGCCGGCGCGAGCAGATGCTTGGGGGGAGACGGTGGCGTCAGCCACGCACTCACTCTGCTTCTGCAGTCCGGTCCACTCCGCCCGTTCTAGCTGCTCGTTTGGTCCCTCGCCCTCCAGCAGACCGTTCCGCCGACGGTGCTCCTCCTCCGCAGCGACTTCTGCCTAGCCCCTCTGCCGGGTGCGATGTCTCCGGCGTCCGCACCGATCCTCGGCACGGCGCGGGTGCGCACCTGTGGGCTGCCGCCCCGTGCTCCACGTCCGTCCGTGTGTGCCCGCTGTGGGGACCGTCTTCCTCTCGCCTGGGCGACGGCTTGCGGGCTGCGACGTGACCTTGCCACCGCCTTGCAGCATTACATCCGCAGTTGAAACGAAGAGAGCTGCTGCGGGCTTGGGTGCTTGTCCTGGCGGCTTGTCGACGGGACCACGGTGAACGGCCACTGTGTGACTCCGCAGGGAGACGTTCTGGTGCAGTCAGGGGCCTTTTTGTCTCCCGCCGCGGTGAAGCTTTGGTCGCATTCTAGTCACTCTCTCTTCAATCCCGGTACGGGGTACCTGTTCATGCTCACCATTCCTCGAGCACCCGCGTGCAGAGGGTGGGTGCGAGGTTTAAAGATTCGTGGTCCGCCTGTCGGTCCGGTCTCGTGCTGACTTGAGCGAGTGTCCTCCGCGTTCGAGAGAATGTGCCTGTCCGCGGGGGCAGCCGCGCTTGCGAGCGTTCCGCCGCGCCCCCTTCCCCAGCCCGCCGAGGTTGGGGCGTGCGGGGTCGGCTTGCGCCCGTAGCGTCGGCCTGTCCTCCGCGGCTTGCACCCGACTCAGTCCGCTGCGGCCTCGCCTCGACTCTCGAGCCTTCCGCCAGACGGTGACACCAGAGAACTCTGCCTCTGGCTGTTGCGGGGCGTGACGGCGCGTGTCGGGCTCCGGCCCGTCACCCACGCCGGCACTCAACGCCTGCGAGCGCCCTGTTTCCTCCGAGAAAGGTTTTTCGCTTGATTGTCGCTCGAGTGCGTGTGCCTCCGGGGCTCACGCCGTGGTACGCGCCAGGCTGGGGCTCCACCGTCACGTCGGCGGGGGAGCGTTTAGCGCGTCCCAGGATCGGACAACCTCTCCGGGGGCCCGAGCCGAAACCCGACACGGTATAAAAGTCGTAACAAGGTTTCTGTTGGTGAACACGTTGTGAAGGATCTTTGTCGGCCGGGGGCCCGCCACCTCTCCGGGGAGGGCGGCCCGTCACTCCTTGAACGCGAAGGCTGGCGCCGGTTGGGCCAGGCAGGAGAGCCTCACGGGGGCCGGCCCCGGGGCCAGGTATCGGACAACCTCTCCGGGGGCCCGAACCGAAACCCGTAACACAGAATAAAAATCGTAACAAGGTTTCTGTTGGTGAACACGTTGTGAAGGATCTTTGTCGGCCGGGGGCCCGCCACCTCTCCGGGGAGGGCGGCCCGTCACTCCTTGAACGCGAAGGCTGGCGCCGGTTGGGCCAGGCAGGAGAGCCTCACGGGGGCCGGCCCCGGGGCCAGGTATCGGACAACCTCTCCGGGGGCCCGAACCGAAACCCGTAACACAGAATAAAAATCGTAACAAGGTTTCTGTTGGTGAACACGTTGTGAAGGATCTTTGTCGGCCGGGGGCCCGCCACCTCTCCGGAGAGGGCGGCCCGTCACTCCTTGAACTCGAAGGCTGCGCCGGTTGGGCCAGGCAGGAGAGCCTCACGGGGGTTGGCCCCGGGGCCGTGGCCCGTACTGACGCTGGCGCCTCCCACGCGGGTGGGAGGTCACACCGACAATTTCGCCGTACCCGTCGAACGGGCCTGGTCACCCGTACGCACGTTCCGCCGAAGCCGGGCGACGTCGATCTCGGTCCCACTCGGTTGGGCCGGCGCGCGGGCGCCGCCACCGACGAGCACGCACACGCTCGGTTGCACGCCGGCAAGTCCATGCGGGTGCCGCACACGCTACGCCTGCGCCGTTGGAAGGGCTTCGCCGTTGGCTTCGTAGGGTGTCTTTGCAGTCCGTCCGAGAGGTGGGGGCACGCACGGCAACACGGCCGGCCTGCCTGCGTGGGACGATGCGGTCCTTTCGTTCAGCGGTTCGGCGGTTTGGCCGGCGCGAGCAGACGCTCGGAGGGAGACGGTGGCGTCAGCCACGCACTCACTCCGCTTCTGCAGTCCGGTCCACTCCGCCCGTTCTAGCTGCTCGTTTGGTCCCTCGCCCGCCAGCAGACCGTTCCGCCGACGGTGCTCCTCCTCCGCAGCGACTTCTGCCTAGCCGCTCTGCCGGGTGCGATGTCACCGGCGTCCGCACCGATCCTCGGCACGGCGCGTGTGCGCACCTGTGGGCCGCCGCCCCGTGCTCCACGTCCGTCCGTGTGTGCCCGCTGTGGGGACCGTCTTCCTCTCGCCTTGGCGACGGCTTGCGGGCTGCGACGTGACCTTGCCACCGCCTTGCAGCATTACATCCGCAGTTGAAACGAAGAGAGCTGCTGCGGGCTTGGGTGCTTGTCCTGGCGGCTTGTCGACGGGACCACGGTGAACGGCCACTGTGTGACTCCGCAGGGAGACGTTCTGGTGCAGTCAGGGGCCTTTTTGTCTCCCGCCGCGGTGAAGCTTTGGTCGCATTCTAGTCACTCTCTTCAAAGCCCGGTGAGGGGTACCTGTTCATGCTCACCATTCCTCCGGCACCCGTGTGCGGAGGGTGGGTGCGAGGTTTAAAGATTCGTTGTCCGCCTGTCGGTCCGGTCTGGTCTCGTGCTGGCTTGAGCGAGCGTCCACCGCGTTCGAGAGAATGTGCCTGTCCGCGGGGGCAGCCGCGCTTGCGAGCGTTCCGCCGCGCCCCCTTCCCCAGCCCGCCGAGGTTGGGGCGTGCGGGGTCGGCTTGCGCCCGTAGCGTCGGCCTGTCCTCCGCGGCTTGCACCCGACTCAGTCCGCTGCGGCCTCGCCTCGACTCTCGAGCCTACCGCCAGACGGTGACACCAGAGAACTCTGCCTCTGGCTGTTGCGGGGCGTGACGGCGCGTGGCGGGCCCCGGCCCCTCACCCACGCCGGCACTCAACGCCTGCGAGCGCCCTGATTCCTCCTTTTTTTCGCTTGATTGTCGCTCGAGTGCGTGCGCCTCCGGGCTCACGCCGTGGTACGCGCCAGGCTGGGGCTCCACCGTCACGTCGGCGGGGGAGCGTTTTGCGCGTCCCAGGATCGGGCAACCGATCCGAAACCCGATACAACTTTTAGCGGTGGATCACTCGGCTCGTGCGTCGATGAAGAACGCAGCTAGCTGCGAGAATTAATGTGAATTGCAGGACACATTGATCATCGACACTTTGAACGCACTTTGCGGCCCCGGGTTCCTCCCGGGGCTACGTCTGTCTGAGGGTCGCTTGACAATCAATCGCACTTCGCGCGCATCCGTGCGCCGAAGAGCGCGGCTGGGGTGTCGCAGAGGTGCCGTCCTCTCTGTCCCCCTAAGTGCAGACCCAGAGTAATCCGCGTCGGAGAGCTTGACCTCTTGGGTGCCGGCGTCCGCCTCCGGGCTCGTCGGCACTGCCCGCTCCCGCACTGGCCCAGCCACCTCGGGGTCGCCGGCACGGCTGTCATCGGGTTGCCAGAGAGAGAGAACGTGACTGCCTCGCTGCCGGGACCGTGTGTGCCTTCCGTTAGGCTCGGGCCAGGGGGGTTGACTCTCTGTTGATGTGTGTGTGTGGCTCGTCCACGGGAAGGATCCGCAAGAGTTGGCTCGGTTGGGTGCTCCGGCACAGAGAGTGAGAGAGTGGAGTGACTGTCCGCTGGACGTCTCCGGACACGTTGCCTCGCGTGGTCCGTGCTCGGTTGCCTGCCGGTGGGTTGCCGTGGCCGTTCAGTGCCGTCGCGTGGAGGACGGCAGCTTGACGCGTGTGACGCTTGATGCCTGGATCGGTGCTCGGTCGTGCCGTGCTTTTCTTCCCTCTGTTGCGCGTGCGAGTGCTTGCATTTTTGTCGTGGGAATCCGTGGCGGTTGGGTGTCGTTGCTTGTGTTGCGCTGGAGCTGCGGCTCCTTCCACACTCCGCAGCCCACCCTCTGCCGTTGCGGTTCTGGGGCAATGTGCCTGCGCCCGCGTTCAACGTGTGCCTTGGGTTCGAATCGTCGCAGAGCCGACTTGGCCGTGTGGTCCTCGCTCCGGTGTCTCCCCGT
>NW_027591899.1:32500-47500 GCF_964213995.1 Mustelus asterias | reverse complement strand
CCGGCGCGAGGGGCGCCTGTGCGGGCGTGGGGAGTCAATGTGGAGTGCTTGTGAGCACGGGGTGTGTAGTAAGGGTGTTTTCCTGCGCTTGCCCTGCCCCAAAGCACTTGTTTTCCCCCAGACCCAAAGTGAATTGGTTAATGAGTTCCATGTCGAAAAGTGAATTGGTTAATGAGTTCCACGTCGGCTGGCGGCGGCGGTTGGCTTTAATAACCGTAGGCGGGCTTAATGCGCGACTAGGGGAGCAATTTGAAAGTGTGGCCGGCGCGAGGGGCGCCTGTGCGGGCGTGGGGAGTCAATGTGGAGTCCTTGTGCGCACGGAGTGTTGAGTAAGGGCGTGATTCTGCATGTGCCCTGACCCTAAGCATAACCCTAAGCCTAACTCTAAGACTAACCCAAACCCGCGCCCTAACCCTAACACAAAGCCTAACCCTAGCCCGAGCACGAGCCCTCACCCAAACCCTAGCCCTAACCCGAACCCTAACACTAAGCCTAACCCTAGCCCGAGCACTAGCCCTCACCCTAACCCTAGCCCTAACCCTAACCCTAACACTAACCCTAACCCTAGCCCAAACCCTAACCCTAACCGTGGCCCTAACCCTAACCAAAGCCCTAGCCCTAGCCCTAACCCTAACACTAACCCTAACCCTAACACTAACCCTAACCCTAGCCCAGACCCTAACCCTAACCAAAGCGCTAACCCTAGCCCTAACCCTAACACTAACCCTAACCCTAACCCTAGCCCAAACCCTAACCCTAACCCTAACCGTGGCCCTAACCCTAACCAAAGCCCTAACCCTAGCCCTAACCCTAACACTAACCCTAACCCTAACACTAACCCTAACCCTAGCCCAAACCCTAACCCTAACCAAAGCGCTAACCCTAGCCCTAACCCTAACACTAACCCTAACCCTAACCCTAGCCCAAACCCTAACCCTAACCCTAACCCTAACCGTGGCCCTAACCCTAACCAAAGCCCTAACCCTAGCCCTAACCCTAACACTAACCCTAACACTAACCCTAACCCTAGCCCAAAACCTAACCCAAACCCTAACCAAAGCCCTAACCCTCGCCCAAACCCTAACCCTAACCGTGGCCCTAACCCTAACCAAAGCCCTAACCCTAGCCCTAACCCTAACACTAACCCTAACCCTAACACTAACCCTAACCCTAGCCCAAACCCTAACCCTAACCCTAACCAAAGCCCTAACCCTAACCCTAACACTAACCCTAACCCTAACCCTAACCCTAGCCCAAACCCTAACCCTAACCCTAACCGTGGCCCTAGCCCAAACCCTAACCCTAAACCTAACCAAAGCCCTAACCCTAGCCCTAACCCTAACACTAACCCTAACCCTAACCCTAACCCTAGCCCAAACCCTAACCCTAACCCTAACCGTGGCCCTAACCCTAACCCTAACCAAAGCCCTAACCCTAGCCCTCACCCTAACACTAACCCTAACCCTAACCCTAACACTAGCCCTAACCCTAACCCTAACCCTAACCGTGGCCCTAACCCTAACCATAGCCCTAACGCTAGCCCTAACCCTAACACTAACCCTAACACTAAGCCTAACCCTAGCCCGAGCCCTAGCCCTAACCCTAACCCTAGCCTAACCCTAAGCCTAACCCGAAGGGAGCAATTTGAAAGTGTGGCCGGCGTGAGGGACGCCTGTGCGGGCGTGGAGAGTCAATGTGGAGTCCTTGTGAGCATGGAGTGTGTTGTAAGGGCGTGTTTCTGCCTGTGCCTTGACCCTAACACTAACCCTAACCCTAGCGCTAACCCTAACCGTAGCCGTCACCCGAACCCTAACCCGAGCCCTAGCCCTAACCCTAACCCTAACCCTAACGGAGCAATTTGAAAGTGTGGCCGGCGTGAGGGGCGCCTGTGCGGGCGTGGAGAGTCAATGTGGAGTGCTTGTGAGCATGGAGTGTGTAGTAAGGGCGTGTTTCTGCCTGTGCCTTGACCCTAACCCTAACCCGAACCCTAACCCTAACCGCGAAAACATGAACAAACACCGGGGAAGCCATTAACCACCAGCGGGGAGTACATTAAGCAGTTGCCCTTAGTCTCAGGAGCAGCGGGGAACAGATTATCCAACAGCCGGGAAAACATTCACCAACTTCGGGGGAAAACATGAACGAAATATCGGGAAGACATGAACCAACGGCAGGCAAAACACTGGGGAAGCCAGGAACCAACAACGGGGAGTACACTAAGCAGCTGCCCTTAGTCTCAGGAGTAGCGGGGAAGAGATTAAGCAACAGCCGGGAAAAGATCAGCCAACCGCGGCGGAACTCATTAACCAGTTTCCAGGGAACTCATTAACCAGTTTCGTGGGAACTCATTAACCAGTTTCGGGAAAACGTCCAGCAAAGGCGGGGAAAACATGAACCAGCGGCGGGGAAGCCATTGTCCAACAGACGGGAGCACATTAAGCAGCTGCCCTTAGTATCAGGAGCAGCGGGGATCAGATTAAGCAACAGCCGGGAAAAGATCAACCAACCGCGGGGGAACTCATTAACCAGTTTCGTGGGAACTCATTAACCAGTTTCGGGAAAACATCCACCAAAGGCGGGGAAAACATGCACCAACGGCGGGGAAGCCATTGTCCAACAGGGGGGAGCACATTAAGCAGCTGCCCTTAGTATCAGGAGCAGCGGGGATCAGATTAAGCAACAGCCGGGAAAAGATCAGCCAACCGCGGGGGAACTCATTAACCAGTTTCGTGGGAACTCATTAACCAGTTTCGGGAAAACTTCCACCAAAGGCGGGGAAAACATGCACCAACGGCGGGGAAGCCATTGTCCAACAGGGGGGAGCACATTAAGCAGCTGCCCTTAGTATCAGGAGCAGCGGGGTACAAATGAACCAGCAGCGGGGAAAACAACTTCGTGGGAACTCATTAACCAGTTTCGTGGGAACTCATTAACCAGTTTCGTGGGAACTCATTAACCAGTTTCGGGAAAACATCAACCAAAGGCGGGGAAAACATCAAACAACGGCGGGGATGCCATTGTCCAACAGGGGGGAGCACATTAAGCAGCTGCCCTTAGTATCAGGAGCAGCGGGGATCAGATTAAGCAACAGCCGGGAAAAGATCAGGAAACCGCGGGGGAACTCATTAACCAGTTTCCTGGGAACTCATTAACCAGTTTCGTGGGAACTCATTAACCAGTTTCGGGAAAACTTCCACCAAAGGCGGGGAAAGCATCAACCAACGGCGGGGAAGCCTTTGTCCAACAGTGGGGAGCACATCAAGCAGCTGCCCTTAGTCTCAGGAGCAGCGGGGAACAGATTAAGCAACAGCCGGGAAAAGATCAGCCAACCGCGGGGGAACTCATTAACCAGTTTCCTGGGAACTCATTAACCAGTTTCGTGGGAACTCATTAACCAGTTTCGGGGAAACCTCCACCAAAGGCGGGGAAAACATGAACCAACGGCGGGGAAGCCATTGTCCAACAGGGGGGAGCACATTAAGCAGCTGCCCTTAGTATCAGGAGCATCGGTGCACAAATGAACCAGCAGCGGGGAAAACAGCTTCGTGGGAACTCATTAACCAGTTTCGTGGGAACTCATTAACCAGTTTCGGGAAAACATCAACCAGAGGCGGGGAAAACATGCACCAACGGCGGGGAAGCCATTGTCCAACAGGGGGGAGTACATTAAGCAGCTGCCCTTAGTATCAGGAGCAGCGGGGTACAAATGAACAAGCAGCGGGGAAAACAACTCCGTGGGAACTCATTAACCAGTTTCCTGGGAACTCATTAACCAGTTTCGGGAAACCTTCCACCAAAGGCGGGGAAAACATGCACCAACGGCGGGGAAGCCATTGTCCAACAGGGGGGAGCACATTAAGCAGCTGCCCTTAGTATCAGGAGCAGCGGGGTACAAATGAACAAGCAGCGGGGAAAACAACTCCGTGGGAACTCATTAACCAGTTTCCTGGGAACTCATTAACCAGTTTCGGGAAACCTTCCACCAAAGGCGGGGAAAACATGCACCAACGGCGGGGAAGCCATTGTCCAACAGGGGGGAGCACATTAAGCAGCTGCCCTTAGTATCAGGAGCAGCGGGGTACAAATGAACCAGCAGCGGGGAAAAAAACTCCGTGGGAACTCATTAACCAGTTTCGTGGGAACTCATTAACCAGTTTCGGGAAAACGTCCACCAATGGCGGGGAAAACATCAACCAGCGGCGGGGAAGCCATTGTCCTACAGTGGGGAGCACATTAAGCAGCTGCCCTTAGTATCAGGAGCCGCGGGGATCAGATTAAGCAACAGCCGGGAAAAGATCAGCCAACCGCGGGGGAACTCATTAACCAGTTTCCTGGGAACTCATTAACCAGTTTCTGGGGAACTCATTAACCAGTTTCGGGAAATCCTCCACCAAAGGCGGGGAAAGCATCGACCAACGGCGGGGAAGCCTTTGTCCAGCAGTGGGGAGCACATTAAGGAGCTGCCCTTAGTATCAGGAGCAGCGGGGTACAAATGAACAAGCAGCGGGGAAAACAACTCCGTGGGAACTCATTAACCAGTTTCGTGGGAACTCATTAACCAGTTTCGGGAAAACGTCCACCAAAGGCGGGGAAAACATCAACCAGCGGCGGGGAAGCCATTGTCCAACAGGGGGGAGCACATTAAGCAGCTGCCCTTAGTATCAGGAGCAGCGGGGTACAAATGAACCAGCAGCGGGGAAAACAACTTCGTGGGAACTCATTAACCAGTTTCGGGGGAACTCATTAACCAGTTTCGGGAAAACGTCCACCAAAGGCGGGGAAAACATCAACCAACGGCGGGGAAGCCATTGTCCAACAGGGGGGAGCACATTAAGCAGCTGCCCTTAGTATCAGGAGCAGCGGGGATCAGATTAAGCAACAGCCGGGAAAAGATCAACCAACCGCGGGGGAACTCATTAACCAGTTCCGTGGGAACTCATTAACCAGTTTCGTGGGAACTCATTAACCAGTTTCGGGAAAACGTCCACCAAAGGCGGGGAAAACATCAACCAACGGCGGGGAAGCCATTGTCCAACAGTGGGGAGCACATTAAGCAGCTGCCCTTAGTGTCAGGAGCAGCGGGGATCAGATTAAGCAACAGCCGGGAAAGGATCAGGAAACCGCGGGGGAACTCATTAACCAGTTTCGTGGGAACTCATTAACCAGTTTCGGGAAAAACTCCACCAAAGGCGGGGAAAGCATGAACCAACGGCCGGGAAGCCCTTGTCCAACAGTGGGGAGCACATTAAGTAGCTGCCCTTAGTATCAGGAGCAGCGGGGATCAGATTAAGTAACAGCCGGGAAAAGATCAGCCAACCGCGGGGGAACTCATTAACCAGTTTCGTGGGAACTCATTAACCAGTTTCGGGAATACTTCCACCAAAGGCGGGGAAAACATGAACCAACGGCGGGGAAGCCATTGTCCAACAGTGGGGAGCACATTAAGCAGCTGCCCTTAGTATCAGGAGCAGCGGGGTACAAATGAACCAGCAGCGGGGAAAACAGCTTCGTGGGAACTCATTAACCAGTTTCGTGGGAACTCATTAACCAGTTTCGTGGGAACTCATTAACCAGTTTCGGGAAAACTTCCACCAAAGGCGGGGAAAGCATCAACCAACGGCGGGGAAGCCATTGTCCAACCGGGCGGAGCACATTACGCAGCTGCCCTTAGTATCAGGAGCAGCGGGGATCAGATGAAGCAACAGCCGGGAAAAGATCAGCCAACCGCGGGGGAACTCATTAACCAGTTTCGTGGGAACTCATTAACCAGTTTCGGGAAAACCTCCACCAAAGGCGGGGAAAGCATGAACCAACGGCCGGGAAGCCCTTGTCCAACAGTGGGGAGCACATTAAGTAGCTGCCCTTAGTATCAGGAGCAGCGGGGATCAGATTAAGTAACAGCCGGGAAAAGATCAGCCAACCGCGGGGGAACTCATTAACCAGTTTCGTGGGAACTCATTAACCAGTTTCGGGAATACTTCCACCAAAGGCGGGGAAAACATGAACCAACGGCGGGGAAGCCATTGTCCAACAGTGGGGAGCACATTAAGCAGCTGCCCTTAGTATCAGGAGCAGCGGGGTACAAATGAACCAGCAGCGGGGAAAACAGCTTCGTGGGAACTCATTAACCAGTTTCGTGGGAACTCATTAACCAGTTTCGTGGGAACTCATTAACCAGTTTCGGGAAAACATCCACCAAAGGCGGGGAAAGCATCAACCAACGGCGGGGAAGCCATTGTCCAGCAGTGGGGAGCACATTAAGCAGCTGCCCTTAGTATCAGGAGCAGCGGGGTACAAATGAACAAGCAGCGGGGAAAACAACTCCGTGGGAACTCATTAACCAGTTTCCTGGGAACTCATTAACCAGTTTCGGGAAACCTTCCACCAAAGGCGGGGAAAACATGCACCAACGGCGGGGAAGCCATTGTCCAACAGGGGGGAGTACATTAAGCAGCTGCCCTTAGTATCAGGAGCAGCGGGGTACAAATGAACCAGCAGCGGGCAAAACAACTCCGTGGGAACTCATTAACCAGTTTCGTGGGAACTCATTAACCAGTTTCGGGAAACCTTCCACCAAAGGCGGGGAAAACATGAACCAACGGCGGGGAAGCCATTGTCCAACAGGGGGGAGCACATTAAGCAGCTGCCCTTAGTATCAGGAGCAGCGGGGTACAAATGAACCAGCAGCGGGGAAAACAGCTTCGTGGGAACTCATTAACCAGTTTCGTGGGAACTCATTAACCAGTTTCGGGGGAACTCATTAACCACTTTCGGGAAAACTTCCACCAAAGGCGGGGAAAACATGCACCAACGGCGGGGAAGCCATTGTCCAACAGGGGGGAGCACATTAAGCAGCTGCCCTTAATATCAGGAGCAGCGGGGATCAGATGAAGCAACAGCCGTGAAAAGAACAGCGAACCGCGGGGGAACTCATTAACCAGTTTCGTGGGAACTCATTAACCAGTTTCGGGAAAACTTCCACCAAAGGCTGGGAAAACATGCACCAACGGCGGGGAAGCCTTTGTCCAACAGGGGGGAGCACATTAAGCAGCTGCCCTTAGTATCAGGAGCAGCGGGGTACAAATGAACCAGCAGCGGGGAAAACAGCTTCGTGGGAACTCATTAACCAGTTTCGGGGGAACTCATTAACCAGTTTCGGGAAAACGTCCACCAAAGGCGGGGAAAACATCAACCAACGGCGGGGAAGCCATTGTCCAACAGGGGGGAGCACATTAAGCAGCTGCCCTTAGTATCAGGAGCAGCGGGGATCAGATTTAGCAGCAGCCGGGAAAAGATCAGGAAACCGCGGGGGAACTCATTAACCAGTTTCGTGGGAACTCATTAACCAGTTTCGTGGGAACTCATTAACCAGTTTCGGGAAAACATCCACCAGAGGCGGGGAAAGCATCAACCAACGGCGGGGAGGCCATTTTCCAACAGACGGGAGCACATTAAGCAGCTGCCCTTAGTATCAGGAGCAGCGGGGATCAGATGAAGCAACAGCCGTGAAAAGAACAGCCAACCGCGGGGGAACTCATTAACCAGTTTCGTGGGAACTCATTAACCAGTTTCGGGAAAACTTCAACCAGAGGCGGGGAAAGCATCAACCAACGGCGGGGAAGCCTTTGTCCAACAGGGGGGAGCACATTAAGCAGCTGCCCTTAGTATCAGGAGCAGCGGGGTACAAATGAACCAGCAGCGGGGAAAACAACTTCGTGGGAACTCATTAACCAGTTTCGTGGGAACTCATTAACCAGTTTCGGGAAAACATCCACCAAAGGCGGGGAAAGCATCAACCAACGGCGGCGAAGCCATTGTCCAACAGTGGGGAGCACATTAAGCAGCTGCCCTTAGTATCAGGAGCAGCGGGGATCAGATTAAGCAACAGCCGGGAAAAGATCAGCCAACCGCGGGGGAACTCATTAACCAGTTTCGTGGGAACTCATTAACCAGTTTCGTGGGAACTCATTAACCAGTTTCGGGAAAACGTCCACCAAAGGCGGGGAAAGCATCAACCAACGGCGGGGAAGCCATTGTCCAACAGACGGGAGCACATTAAGCAGCTGCCCTTAGTATCAGGAGCAGCGGGGATCAGAGTAAGCAACAGCCGGGAAAAGATCAGCCAACCGCGGGGGAACTCATTAACCAGTTTCGTGGGAACTCATTAACCAGTTTCGGGAAAACGTCCACCAATGGCGGGGAAAACATCAACCAGCGGCGGGGAAGCCATTGTCCAACAGGGGGGAGCACATTAAGCAGCTGCCCTTAGTATCAGGAGCAGCGGGGTACAAATGAACCAGCAGCGGGGAAAACAACTCCGTGGGAACTCATTAACCAGTTTCGTGGGAACTCATTAACCAGTTTCGGGAAAACGTCCACCAAAGGCGGGGAAAGCATCAGCCAACGGCGGGGAAGCCATTGTCCAACAGTGGGGAGCACATTAAGCAGCTGCCCTTAGTATCAGGAGCAGCGGGGATCAGATTAAGCAACAGCCGGGAAAAGATCAGCCAACCGCGGGGGAACTCATTAACCAGTTTCGTGGGAACTCATTAACCAGTTTCGTGGGAACTCATTAACCAGTTTCGGGAAAACGTCCACCAAAGGCGGGGAAAGCATCAACCAACGGCGGGGAAGCCATTGTCCAACAGACGGGAGCACATTAAGCAGCTGCCCTTAGTATCAGGAGCAGCGGGGATCAGAGTAAGCAACAGCCGGGAAAAGATCAGCCAACCGCGGGGGAACTCATTAACCAGTTTCGTGGGAACTCATTAACCAGTTTCGGGAAAACTTTCACCAAAGGCGGGGAAAACATGCACCAACGGCGGGGAAGCCATTGTCCAACAGGGGGGAGTACATTAAGCAGCTGCCCTTAGTATCAGGAGCAGCGGGGTACAAATGAACCAGCAGCGGGGAAAACAACTCCGTGGGAACTCATTAACCAGTTTCGTGGGAACTCATTAACCAGTTTCGGGAAAACGTCCACCCAAAGGCGGGGAAGGCATCAGCCAACGGCGGGGAAGCCATTGTCCAACAGTGGGGAGCACATTAAGCAGCTGCCCTTAGTATCAGGAGCAGCGGGGATCAGATTAAGCAACAGCCGGGAAAAGATCAAACAACCGCGGGGGAACTCATTAACCAGTTCCGTGGGAACTCATTAACCAGTTTCGTGGGAACTCATTAACCAGTTTCGGGAAAACCTCCACCAAAGGCGGGGAAAGCATGAACCAACGGCGGGGAAGCCACTGTCCAACAGGGGGGAGCACATTAAGCAGCTGCCCTTAGTATCAGGAGCAGCGGGGTACAAATGAACCAGCAGCGGGGAAAGCAACTTCGTGGGAACTCATTAACCAGTTTCGGGGGAACTCATTAACCAGTTTCGGGAAAACGTCCACCAGAGGCGGGGAAAACATCAACCAACGGCGGGGAAGCCATTGTCCAACAGTGGGGAGCACATTAAGCAGCTGCCCTTAGTCTCAGGAGCAGCGGGGATCAGAGGCCTGGGGGGCCCGCAAAACGGGTCAATCGCAACTCCATGCGGGCTACCGGCGGCAACTCATTAACCAGCCTCCGGACACTTGTGCCAGAAAATGCAGGTGCCCACCTCGGCGGGACGGATCCACCAACCTCTGCGGGAAACCATGCACCGAGCCTGGCGACCGCCGACCGGATCTGACTTCATAGACTTCCGTCTGTGCTCACATTTTTGCTCTGCGGGCACAGGGAGCCTCCAAGTCGGCAGCACAACCGCACCCTCGGGTGCTGGCTTTTCACTGGTTCACCATTTACTGCCGGCTCACACCTGGGCCACCCTCCCGTGGCCAGAGCCTGAGCCTAGTGCGGCTTAATCTCCCACCGTGCCCCGTTTGATGGACCCTCTCTGCGGCCAGAGGCTAAGTCAAGTTCGGCTAACTCTGCCACCGTGCCCGTCGGCTGGACCATCTCTCTTGCCAGAGACTAAGTCCAGTTTGGTTAATGATTTACCAGAGCTCCGTTCAGCGCGGCCGATGGTCTCAACCATTCCGGCCGCCGGCGGAGCTCCACCCGGGGCTGCAACCGGGTGAGGTCCGGGCCCTCGGTCGTGCCCGTCGGCTGGACCATCTCTCTTGCCAGAGACTAAGTCCAGTTTGGTTAATGATTTACCAGAGCTCCGTTCAGCGCGGCCGATGGTCTCAACCATTCCGGCCGCCGGCGGAGCTCCACCCGGGGCTGCAACCGGGTGAGGTCCGGGGCCCTCGGTCGTGCCCGTCGGCTGGACCATCTCTCTTGCCAGAGACTAAGTCCAGTTTGGTTAATGATTTACCAGACCTCCGTTCAGCGCGGCCGATGGTCTCAACCATTCCGGCCGCCGGCGGAGCCCCACCCGGGGCTGCAACCGGGTGAGGTCCGGGCCCTCGGTCGTGCCCGTCGGCTGGACCATCTCTCTTGCCAGAGACTAAGTCCAGTTTGGTTAATGATTTACCAGACCTCCGTTCAGCGCGGCCGATGGTCTCAACCATTCCGGCCGCCGGCGGAGCCCCACCCGGGGCTGCAGCCGGGTGAGGTCCGGGCCCTCGGTCGTGCCCGTCGGCTGGACCATCTCTCTTGCCAGAGACTAAGTCCAGTTTGGTTAATGATTTACCAGACCTCCGTTCAGCGCGGCCGATGGTCTCAACCATTCCGGCCGCCGGCGGAGCCCCACCCGGGGCTGCAACCGGGTGAGGTCCGGGCCCTCGCTCGAGGGGAAGGCACCCCCGGCCGCGGCCGGTGCCCAGGCCGCCGCTTTTCCGACGGCCGAAAAAGTCGGAAAAACGGCCGAAAATCCGGAGAAATACTAGCCCATTCTGGCCGAACGGCCGTCGGGGCGGCGGCCCGGTGCGGTCCCGGCAGACCTGGGGGCTCGAGCGGGGCCCTGTTTCGATTTTCCGCCTTCAATGCAGCAAAGTCAAAACTGGTTAATGAGTTGCCACATGTCATTGCCATCGCCTTCCTGCTATTCTGCAGGTACCCCGCCAACCCCCCGTGCCAGAAAATGCAAGTGGCCACCTCGGCGGGGTGTGCCCCGGTAGTCCTACCGGGGAAGGGGCCCGGAGGCCCCGCAAAACGGTTCAATCTCAACTCCATCCCCACTTCCGGGGGTAACTGGTTAACCAGCCTCGGGACTCCCCTGCCAGAAAATGCGAGTGGCCACCTCGGCGGGACGGATCCGCCGAGCTCTGCGGGAAACCGTGCACCCTGCCCCGCCACCACCGACCGGATCTGACTTCATAGAGCTCCGTGCGGCTCCCATTTTTGCTCTGCGGGGCCAGGGAGCCTCCGAATCGGAAGGACTACCGCCATCGCGGGTGCATCACTGCTGCCGGGTGGCCACGGCCTGCCAGCCCTCACCTGGACCCCCCCTCCTGCGCCAGGGGCCAAGTCCAGGTTGGTTAATGAGTTACCCGAGCTCCGTTCAGCGCGGCCGATGGTCTCAACCATTCCGGCCGCCGGCGGAGCTCCTCCGGGGCTGCAAACGGGTGAATTCCGGGCCCTCGCTCGAGGGGAAGGCACCCCCGGCCGCGGCCGGTGGCCAGGCCGCCGCTTTTCCGACGTCCGAAAAAGTCGGAAAAACGGCCAAAAATCCGGAGAAATACTAGCCCATTCTGGCCGAACGGCCGTCGGGGCGGCGGCCCGGTGCGGTCCCGGCAGACCTGGGGGCTCGAGCGGGGCCCTGTTTCGATTTTCCGCCTTCAATGCAGCAAAGTCAAAACTGGTTAATGAGTTGCCACATGTCATTGCCATCGCCTTCCTGCTATTCTGCAGGTACCCCGCCAACCCCCCGTGCCAGAAAATGCAAGTGGCCACCTCGGCGGGAACACCTCCGGTAGTCATGCCGCCGAAGAGGTCCCGACGGCGGCATGAGGGGGTCAAATCCATCCCGATGGGGACCGACGGTTCTTTTTAAAAACGCGTTTTTTCGCGATTTCAACGGCCGGGCCGCCTCGCCCCGGGTCGCCACGACCCCGAACCGCCACCCGCCGGTCGCCGAAGCCGATAGAGCGCCGCCTACCGGTCATCAAATAATTGGTTAATGAGTTCCCCCGAAGTTGGTTAATGTTTTCCCGGCTGTTGCTTAGTCTGATCCCCGCAGCTCCTGATACTAAGGGCAGCTGCTTAATGTACTGCCCCCTGTTGGACAATGGCTTCCCCGCCGTTGGTTGATGCTTTACCGGCCTCTGGTGGATGTTTTCCCGAAACTGGTTAATGAGTTCCCACGAAACTGGTTAATGAGTTCCCACGAAGTTGTTTTCCCCGCTGCTTGTTCATTTGTACCCCGCTGCTCCTGATACTAAGGGCAGCTCCTTAATGTGCTCCCCACTGCTGGACAAAGGCTTCCCCGCCGTTGGTCGATGCTTTCCCCGCCTTTGGTGGAGGATTTCCCGAAACTGGTTAATGAGTTCCCCAGAAACTGGTTAATGAGTTCCCAGGAAACTGGTTAATGAGTTCCCCCGCGGTTGGCTGATCTTTTCCCGGCTGTTGCTTAATCTGATCCCCGCGGCTCCTGATACTAAGGGCAGCTGCTTAATGTGCTCCCCACTGTAGGACAATGGCTTCCCCGCCGCTGGTTGATGTTTTCCCCGCCATTGGTGGACGTTTTCCCGAAACTGGTTAATGAGTTCCCACGAAACTGGTTAATGAGTTCCCACGGAGTTTTTTTCCCCGCTGCTGGTTCATTTGTACCCCGCTGCTCCTGATACTAAGGGCAGCTGCTTAATGTGCTCCCCCCTGTTGGACAATGGCTTCCCCGCCGTTGGTGCATGTTTTCCCCGCCTTTGGTGGAAGGTTTCCCGAAACTGGTTAATGAGTTCCCAGGAAACTGGTTAATGAGTTCCCACGGAGTTGTTTTCCCCGCTGCTTGTTCATTTGTACCCCGCTGCTCCTGATACTAAGGGCAGCTGCTTAATGTGCTCCCCCCTGTTGGACAATGGCTTCCCCGCCGTTGGTGCATGTTTTCCCCGCCTTTGGTGGAAGGTTTCCCGAAACTGGTTAATGAGTTCCCAGGAAACTGGTTAATGAGTTCCCACGGAGTTGTTTTCCCCGCTGCTTGTTCATTTGTACCCCGCTGCTCCTGATACTAAGGGCAGCTGCTTAATGTACTCCCCCCTGTTGGACAATGGCTTCCCCGCCGTTGGTGCATGTTTTCCCCGCCTCTGGTTGATGTTTTCCCGAAACTGGTTAATGAGTTCCCACGAAACTGGTTAATGAGTTCCCACGAAGCTGTTTTCCCCGCTGCTGGTTCATTTGTGCACCGATGCTCCTGATACTAAGGGCAGCTGCTTAATGTGCTCCCCCCTGTTGGACAATGGCTTCCCCGCCGTTGGTTCATGTTTTCCCCGCCTTTGGTGGAGGTTTCCCCGAAACTGGTTAATGAGTTCCCACGAAACTGGTTAATGAGTTCCCAGGAAACTGGTTAATGAGTTCCCCCGCGGTTGGCTGATCTTTTCCCGGCTGTTGCTTAATCTGTTCCCCGCTGCTCCTGAGACTAAGGGCAGCTGCTTGATGTGCTCCCCACTGTTGGACAAAGGCTTCCCCGCCGTTGGTTGATGCTTTCCCCGCCTTTGGTGGAAGTTTTCCCGAAACTGGTTAATGAGTTCCCACGAAACTGGTTAATGAGTTCCCAGGAAACTGGTTAATGAGTTCCCCCGCGGTTTCCTGATCTTTTCCCGGCTGTTGCTTAATCTGATCCCCGCTGCTCCTGATACTAAGGGCAGCTGCTTAATGTGCTCCCCCCTGTTGGACAATGGCATCCCCGCCGTTGTTTGATGTTTTCCCCGCCTTTGGTTGATGTTTTCCCGAAACTGGTTAATGAGTTCCCACGAAACTGGTTAATGAGTTCCCACGAAACTGGTTAATGAGTTCCCACGAAGTTGTTTTCCCCGCTGCTGGTTCATTTGTACCCCGCTGCTCCTGATACTAAGGGCAGCTGCTTAATGTGCTCCCCCCTGTTGGACAATGGCTTCCCCGCCGTTGGTGCATGTTTTCCCCGCCTTTGGTGGAAGTTTTCCCGAAACTGGTTAATGAGTTCCCACGAAACTGGTTAATGAGTTCCCCCGCGGTTGGCTGATCTTTTCCCGGCTGTTGCTTAATCTGATCCCCGCTGCTCCTGATACTAAGGGCAGCTGCTTAATGTGCTCCCCCCTGTTGGACAATGGCTTCCCCGCCGTTGGTGCATGTTTTCCCCGCCTTTGGTGGATGTTTTCCCGAAACTGGTTAATGAGTTCCCACGAAACTGGTTAATGAGTTCCCCCGCGGTTGGTTGATCTTTTCCCGGCTGTTGCTTAATCTGATCCCCGCTGCTCCTGATACTAAGGGCAGCTGCTTAATGTGCTCCCGTCTGTTGGACAATGGCTTCCCCGCCGCTGGTTCATGTTTTCCCCGCCTTTGCTGGACGTTTTCCCGAAACTGGTTAATGAGTTCCCACGAAACTGGTTAATGAGTTCCCTGGAAACTGGTTAATGAGTTCCGCCGCGGTTGGCTGATCTTTTCCCGGCTGTTGCTTAATCTCTTCCCCGCTACTCCTGAGACTAAGGGCAGCTGCTTAGTGTACTCCCCGTTGTTGGTTCCTGGCTTCCCCAGTGTTTTGCCTGCCGTTGGTTCATGTCTTCCCGATATTTCGTTCATGTTTTCCCCCGAAGTTGGTGAATGTTTTCCCGGCTGTTGGATAATCTGTTCCCCGCTGCTCCTGAGACTAAGGGCAACTGCTTAATGTACTCCCCGCTGGTGGTTAATGGCTTCCCCGGTGTTTGTTCATGTTTTCGCGGTTAGGGTTAGGGTTCGGGTTAGGGTTAGGGTCAAGGCACAGGCAGAAACACGCCCTTACTACACACTCCATGCTCACAAGCACTCCACATTGACTCTCCACGCCCGCACAGGCGCCCCTCACGCCGGCCACACTTTCAAATTGCTCCGTTAGGGTTAGGGTTAGGGTTAGGGCTAGGGCTCGGGTTAGGGTTCGGGTGACGGCTACGGTTAGGGTTAGCGCTA
>NW_027591899.1:22500-25000 GCF_964213995.1 Mustelus asterias | reverse complement strand
AACCGAGCCAACTCTTGCGGATCCTTCCCGTGGACGAGCCACACACACACATCAACAGAGAGTCAACCCCCCTGGCCCGAGCCTAACGGAAGGCACACACGGTCCCGGCAGCGAGGCAGTCACGTTCTCTCTCTCTGGCAACCCGATGACAGCCGTGCCGGCGACCCCGAGGTGGCTGGGCCAGTGCGGGAGCGGGCAGTGCCGACGAGCCCGGAGGCGGACGCCGGCACCCAAGAGGTCAAGCTCTCCGACGCGGATTACTCTGGGTCTGCACTTAGGGGGACAGAGAGGACGGCACCTCTGCGACACCCCAGCCGCGCTCTTCGGCGCACGGATGCGCGCGAAGTGCGATTGATTGTCAAGCGACCCTCAGACAGACGTAGCCCCGGGAGGAACCCGGGGCCGCAAAGTGCGTTCAAAGTGTCGATGATCAATGTGTCCTGCAATTCACATTAATTCTCGCAGCTAGCTGCGTTCTTCATCGACGCACGAGCCGAGTGATCCACCGCTAAAAGTTGTATCGGGTTTCGGATCGGTTGCCCGATCCTGGGACGCGCAAAACGCTCCCCCGCCGACGTGACGGTGGAGCCCCAGCCTGGCGCGTACCACGGCGTGAGCCCGGAGGCGCACGCACTCGAGCGACAATCAAGCGAAAAAAAGGAGGAATCAGGGCGCTCGCAGGCGTTGAGTGCCGGCGTGGGTGAGGGGCCGGGGCCCGCCACGCGCCGTCACGCCCCGCAACAGCCAGAGGCAGAGTTCTCTGGTGTCACCGTCTGGCGGTAGGCTCGAGAGTCGAGGCGAGGCCGCAGCGGACTGAGTCGGGTGCAAGCCGCGGAGGACAGGCCGACGCTACGGGCGCAAGCCGACCCCGCACGCCCCAACCTCGGCGGGCTGGGGAAGGGGGCGCGGCGGAACGCTCGCAAGCGCGGCTGCCCCCGCGGACAGGCACATTCTCTCGAACGCGGTGGACGCTCGCTCAAGCCAGCACGAGACCAGACCGGACCGACAGGCGGACAACGAATCTTTAAACCTCGCACCCACCCTCCGCACACGGGTGCCGGAGGAATGGTGAGCATGAACAGGTACCCCTCACCGGGCTTTGAAGAGAGTGACTAGAATGCGACCAAAGCTTCACCGCGGCGGGAGACAAAAAGGCCCCTGACTGCACCAGAACGTCTCCCTGCGGAGTCACACAGTGGCCGTTCACCGTGGTCCCGTCGACAAGCCGCCAGGACAAGCACCCAAGCCCGCAGCAGCTCTCTTCGTTTCAACTGCGGATGTAATGCTGCAAGGCGGTGGCAAGGTCACGTCGCAGCCCGCAAGCCGTCGCCAAGGCGAGAGGAAGACGGTCCCCACAGCGGGCACACACGGACGGACGTGGAGCACGGGGCGGCGGCCCACAGGTGCGCACACGCGCCGTGCCGAGGATCGGTGCGGACGCCGGTGACATCGCACCCGGCAGAGCGGCTAGGCAGAAGTCGCTGCGGAGGAGGAGCACCGTCGGCGGAACGGTCTGCTGGCGGGCGAGGGACCAAACGAGCAGCTAGAACGGGCGGAGTGGACCGGACTGCAGAAGCGGAGTGAGTGCGTGGCTGACGCCACCGTCTCCCTCCGAGCGTCTGCTCGCGCCGGCCAAACCGCCGAACCGCTGAACGAAAGGACCGCATCGTCCCACGCAGGCAGGCCGGCCGTGTTGCCGTGCGTGCCCCCACCTCTCGGACGGACTGCAAAGACACCCTACGAAGCCAACGGCGAAGCCCTTCCAACGGCGCAGGCGTAGCGTGTGCGGCACCCGCATGGACTTGCCGGCGTGCAACCGAGCGTGTGCGTGCTCGTCGGTGGCGGCGCCCGCGCGCCGGCCCAACCGAGTGGGACCGAGATCGACGTCGCCCGGCTTCGGCGGAACGTGCGTACGGGTGACCAGGCCCGTTCGACGGGTACGGCGAAATTGTCGGTGTGACCTCCCACCCGCGTGGGAGGCGCCAGCGTCAGTACGGGCCACGGCCCCGGGGCCAACCCCCGTGAGGCTCTCCTGCCTGGCCCAACCGGCGCAGCCTTCGAGTTCAAGGAGTGACGGGCCGCCCTCCCCGGAGAGGTGGCGGGCCCCCGGCCGACAAAGATCCTTCACAACGTGTTCACCAACAGAAACCTTGTTACGATTTTTATTCTGTGTTACGGGTTTCGGTTCGGGCCCCCGGAGAGGTTGTCCGATACCTGGCCCCGGGGCCGGCCCCCGTGGGGCTCTCCTGCCTGGCCCAACCGGCGCCAGCCTTCGCGTTCAAGGAGTGACGGGCCGCCCTCCCCGGAGAGGTGGCGGGCCCCCGGCCGACAAAGATCCTTCACAACGTGTTCACCAACAGAAACCTTGTTACGATTTTTATTCTGTGTTACGGGTTTCGGTTCGGGCCCCCGGAGAGGTTGTCCGATACCTGGCCCCGGGGCCGGCCCCCGTGAGGCTCTCCTGCCTGGCCCAACCGGCGCCAGCCTTCGCGTTCAAGGA
>NW_027591899.1:2500-15000 GCF_964213995.1 Mustelus asterias | reverse complement strand
CGGCCGCCGGCGGAGCTCCACCCGGGGCTGCAACCGGGTGAGGTCCGGGGCCCTCGGTCGTGCCCGTCGGCTGGACCATCTCTCTTGCCAGAGACTAAGTCCAGTTTGGTTAATGATTTACCAGACCTCCGTTCAGCGCGGCCGATGGTCTCAACCATTCCGGCCGCCGGCGGAGCCCCACCCGGGGCTGCAACCGGGTGAGGTCCGGGCCCTCGGTCGTGCCCGTCGGCTGGACCATCTCTCTTGCCAGAGACTAAGTCCAGTTTGGTTAATGATTTACCAGACCTCCGTTCAGCGCGGCCGATGGTCTCAACCATTCCGGCCGCCGGCGGAGCCCCACCCGGGGCTGCAGCCGGGTGAGGTCCGGGCCCTCGGTCGTGCCCGTCGGCTGGACCATCTCTCTTGCCAGAGACTAAGTCCAGTTTGGTTAATGATTTACCAGACCTCCGTTCAGCGCGGCCGATGGTCTCAACCATTCCGGCCGCCGGCGGAGCCCCACCCGGGGCTGCAACCGGGTGAGGTCCGGGCCCTCGCTCGAGGGGAAGGCACCCCCGGCCGCGGCCGGTGCCCAGGCCGCCGCTTTTCCGACGGCCGAAAAAGTCGGAAAAACGGCCGAAAATCCGGAGAAATACTAGCCCATTCTGGCCGAACGGCCGTCGGGGCGGCGGCCCGGTGCGGTCCCGGCAGACCTGGGGGCTCGAGCGGGGCCCTGTTTCGATTTTCCGCCTTCAATGCAGCAAAGTCAAAACTGGTTAATGAGTTGCCACATGTCATTGCCATCGCCTTCCTGCTATTCTGCAGGTACCCCGCCAACCCCCCGTGCCAGAAAATGCAAGTGGCCACCTCGGCGGGGTGTGCCCCGGTAGTCCTACCGGGGAAGGGGCCCGGAGGCCCCGCAAAACGGTTCAATCTCAACTCCATCCCCACTTCCGGGGGTAACTGGTTAACCAGCCTCGGGACTCCCCTGCCAGAAAATGCGAGTGGCCACCTCGGCGGGACGGATCCGCCGAGCTCTGCGGGAAACCGTGCACCCTGCCCCGCCACCACCGACCGGATCTGACTTCATAGAGCTCCGTGCGGCTCCCATTTTTGCTCTGCGGGGCCAGGGAGCCTCCGAATCGGAAGGACTACCGCCATCGCGGGTGCATCACTGCTGCCGGGTGGCCACGGCCTGCCAGCCCTCACCTGGACCCCCCCTCCTGCGCCAGGGGCCAAGTCCAGGTTGGTTAATGAGTTACCCGAGCTCCGTTCAGCGCGGCCGATGGTCTCAACCATTCCGGCCGCCGGCGGAGCTCCTCCGGGGCTGCAAACGGGTGAATTCCGGGCCCTCGCTCGAGGGGAAGGCACCCCCGGCCGCGGCCGGTGGCCAGGCCGCCGCTTTTCCGACGTCCGAAAAAGTCGGAAAAACGGCCAAAAATCCGGAGAAATACTAGCCCATTCTGGCCGAACGGCCGTCGGGGCGGCGGCCCGGTGCGGTCCCGGCAGACCTGGGGGCTCGAGCGGGGCCCTGTTTCGATTTTCCGCCTTCAATGCAGCAAAGTCAAAACTGGTTAATGAGTTGCCACATGTCATTGCCATCGCCTTCCTGCTATTCTGCAGGTACCCCGCCAACCCCCCGTGCCAGAAAATGCAAGTGGCCACCTCGGCGGGAACACCTCCGGTAGTCATGCCGCCGAAGAGGTCCCGACGGCGGCATGAGGGGGTCAAATCCATCCCGATGGGGACCGACGGTTCTTTTTAAAAACGCGTTTTTTCGCGATTTCAACGGCCGGGCCGCCTCGCCCCGGGTCGCCACGACCCCGAACCGCCACCCGCCGGTCGCCGAAGCCGATAGAGCGCCGCCTACCGGTCATCAAATAATTGGTTAATGAGTTCCCCCGAAGTTGGTTAATGTTTTCCCGGCTGTTGCTTAGTCTGATCCCCGCAGCTCCTGATACTAAGGGCAGCTGCTTAATGTACTGCCCCCTGTTGGACAATGGCTTCCCCGCCGTTGGTTGATGCTTTACCGGCCTCTGGTGGATGTTTTCCCGAAACTGGTTAATGAGTTCCCACGAAACTGGTTAATGAGTTCCCACGAAGTTGTTTTCCCCGCTGCTGGTTCATTTGCACCCCGCTGCTCCTGATACTGAGGGCAGCTGCTTAACGTGCTCCCCCCTGTTGGACGAAGGCTTCCCCGCCGTTGGTTGATGCTTTCCCCGCCTCTGGTGGATGTTTTCCCGAAACTGGTTAATGAGTTCCCCCGAAACTGGTTAATGAGTTCCCACGAAGCTGTTTTCCCCGCTGCTGGTTCATTTGTACCCCGCTGCTCCTGATACTAAGGGCAGCTGCTTAATGTGCTCCCGCCTGTTGGACAATGGCTTCCCCGCCGCTGGTTGATGTTTTCCCCGCCTTTGGTGGAAGGTTTCCCGAAACTGGTTAATGAGTTCCCCCGAAACTGGTTAATGAGTTCCCACGAAACTGGTTAATGAGTTCCCCCGCGGTTGGTTGATCTTTTCCCGGCTGTTGCTTAATCTGATCCCCGCTGCTCCTGATACTTAGGGCAGCTGCTTAATGTACTGCCCCCTGTTGGACAATGGCTTCCCCGCCGTTGGTTGATGCTTTCCCCGCCTCTGGTGGATGTTTTCCCGAAACTGGTTAATGAGTTCCCACGAAACTGGTTAATGAGTTCCCACGAAGTTGTTTTCCCCGCTGCTGGTTCATTTGTACCCCGCTGCTCCTGAGACTAAGGGCAGCTGCTTAATGTGCTCCCCACTGTTGGACAAAGGCTTCCCGGCCGTTGGTCGATGCTTTCCCCGCCTTTGGTGGAGGATTTCCCGAAACTGGTTAATGAGTTCCCCAGAAACTGGTTAATGAGTTCCCACGAAACTGGTTAATGAGTTCCCCCGCGGTTGGCTGATCTTTTCCCGGCTGTTGCTTAATCTGATCCCCGCGGCTCCTGATACTAAGGGCAGCTGCTTAATGTGCTCCCCACTGTAGGACAATGGCTTCCCCGCCGTTGGTTGATGCTTTCCCCGCCTCTGGTTGATGTTTTCCCGAAACTGGTTAATGAGTTCCCACGAAACTGGTTAATGAGTTCCCACGAAGTTGCTTTCCCCGCTGCTGGTTCATTTGTACCCCGCTGCTCCTGATACTAAGGGCAGCTGCTTAATGTGCTCCCCCCTGTTGGACAGTGGCTTCCCCGCCGTTGGTTCATGCTTTCCCCGCCTTTGGTGGAGGTTTTCCCGAAACTGGTTAATGAGTTCCCAGGAAACTGGTTAATGAGTTCCCACGGAACTGGTTAATGAGTTCCCCCGCGGTTGTTTGATCTTTTCCCGGCTGTTGCTTAATCTGATCCCCGCTGCTCCTGAGACTAAGGGCAGCTGCTTAATGTGCTCCCCACTGTTGGACAATGGCTTCCCCGCCGTTGGTTGATGTTTTCCCCGCCTCTGGTGGACGTTTTCCCGAAACTGGTTAATGAGTTCCCCCGAAACTGGTTAATGAGTTCCCACGAAGTTGCTTTCCCCGCTGCTGGTTCATTTGTACCCCGCTGCTCCTGATACTAAGGGCAGCTGCTTAATGTGCTCCCCCCTGTTGGACAGTGGCTTCCCCGCCGTTGGTTCATGCTTTCCCCGCCTTTGGTGGAGGTTTTCCCGAAACTGGTTAATGAGTTCCCACGAAACTGGTTAATGAGTTCCCACGGAACTGGTTAATGAGTTCCCCCGCGGTTGTTTGATCTTTTCCCGGCTGTTGCTTAATCTGATCCCCGCTGCTCCTGATACTAAGGGCAGCTGCTTAATGTGCTCCCCACTGTTGGACAATGGCTTCCCCGCCGTTGGCTGATGCCTTCCCCGCCTTTGGGTGGACGTTTTCCCGAAACTGGTTAATGAGTTCCCACGAAACTGGTTAATGAGTTCCCACGGAGTTGTTTTCCCCGCTGCTGGTTCATTTGTACCCCGCTGCTCCTGATACTAAGGGCAGCTGCTTAATGTACTCCCCCCTGTTGGACAATGGCTTCCCCGCCGTTGGTGCATGTTTTCCCCGCCTTTGGTGAAAGTTTTCCCGAAACTGGTTAATGAGTTCCCACGAAACTGGTTAATGAGTTCCCCCGCGGTTGGCTGATCTTTTCCCGGCTGTTGCTTACTCTGATCCCCGCTGCTCCTGATACTAAGGGCAGCTGCTTAATGTGCTCCCGTCTGTTGGACAATGGCTTCCCCGCCGTTGGTTGATGCTTTCCCCGCCTTTGGTGGACGTTTTCCCGAAACTGGTTAATGAGTTCCCACGAAACTGGTTAATGAGTTCCCACGAAACTGGTTAATGAGTTCCCCCGCGGTTGGCTGATCTTTTCCCGGCTGTTGCTTAATCTGATCCCCGCTGCTCCTGATACTAAGGGCAGCTGCTTAATGTGCTCCCCACTGTTGGACAATGGCTTCCCCGCCGTTGGCTGATGCTTTCCCCGCCTTTGGTGGACGTTTTCCCGAAACTGGTTAATGAGTTCCCACGAAACTGGTTAATGAGTTCCCACGGAGTTGTTTTCCCCGCTGCTGGTTCATTTGTACCCCGCTGCTCCTGATACTAAGGGCAGCTGCTTAATGTGCTCCCCCCTGTTGGACAATGGCTTCCCCGCCGCTGGTTGATGTTTTCCCCGCCATTGGTGGACGTTTTCCCGAAACTGGTTAATGAGTTCCCACGAAACTGGTTAATGAGTTCCCCCGCGGTTGGCTGATCTTTTCCCGGCTGTTGCTTACTCTGATCCCCGCTGCTCCTGATACTAAGGGCAGCTGCTTAATGTGCTCCCGTCTGTTGGACAATGGCTTCCCCGCCGTTGGTTGATGCTTTCCCCGCCTTTGGTGGACGTTTTCCCGAAACTGGTTAATGAGTTCCCACGAAACTGGTTAATGAGTTCCCACGAAACTGGTTAATGAGTTCCCCCGCGGTTGGCTGATCTTTTCCCGGCTGTTGCTTAATCTGATCCCCGCTGCTCCTGATACTAAGGGCAGCTGCTTAATGTGCTCCCCACTGTTGGACAATGGCTTCGCCGCCGTTGGTTGATGCTTTCCCCGCCTTTGGTGGATGTTTTCCCGAAACTGGTTAATGAGTTCCCACGAAACTGGTTAATGAGTTCCCACGAAGTTGTTTTCCCCGCTGCTGGTTCATTTGTACCCCGCTGCTCCTGATACTAAGGGCAGCTGCTTAATGTGCTCCCCCCTGTTGGACAAAGGCTTCCCCGCCGTTGGTTGATGCTTTCCCCGCCTCTGGTTGAAGTTTTCCCGAAACTGGTTAATGAGTTCCCACGAAACTGGTTAATGAGTTCCCCCGCGGTTGGCTGTTCTTTTCACGGCTGTTGCTTCATCTGATCCCCGCTGCTCCTGATACTAAGGGCAGCTGCTTAATGTGCTCCCGTCTGTTGGAAAATGGCCTCCCCGCCGTTGGTTGATGCTTTCCCCGCCTCTGGTGGATGTTTTCCCGAAACTGGTTAATGAGTTCCCACGAAACTGGTTAATGAGTTCCCACGAAACTGGTTAATGAGTTCCCCCGCGGTTTCCTGATCTTTTCCCGGCTGCTGCTAAATCTGATCCCCGCTGCTCCTGATACTAAGGGCAGCTGCTTAATGTGCTCCCCCCTGTTGGACAATGGCTTCCCCGCCGTTGGTTGATGTTTTCCCCGCCTTTGGTGGACGTTTTCCCGAAACTGGTTAATGAGTTCCCCCGAAACTGGTTAATGAGTTCCCACGAAGCTGTTTTCCCCGCTGCTGGTTCATTTGTACCCCGCTGCTCCTGATACTAAGGGCAGCTGCTTAATGTGCTCCCCCCTGTTGGACAAAGGCTTCCCCGCCGTTGGTGCATGTTTTCCCAGCCTTTGGTGGAAGTTTTCCCGAAACTGGTTAATGAGTTCCCACGAAACTGGTTAATGAGTTCCCCCGCGGTTCGCTGTTCTTTTCACGGCTGTTGCTTCATCTGATCCCCGCTGCTCCTGATATTAAGGGCAGCTGCTTAATGTGCTCCCCCCTGTTGGACAATGGCTTCCCCGCCGTTGGTGCATGTTTTCCCCGCCTTTGGTGGAAGTTTTCCCGAAAGTGGTTAATGAGTTCCCCCGAAACTGGTTAATGAGTTCCCACGAAACTGGTTAATGAGTTCCCACGAAGCTGTTTTCCCCGCTGCTGGTTCATTTGTACCCCGCTGCTCCTGATACTAAGGGCAGCTGCTTAATGTGCTCCCCCCTGTTGGACAATGGCTTCCCCGCCGTTGGTTCATGTTTTCCCCGCCTTTGGTGGAAGGTTTCCCGAAACTGGTTAATGAGTTCCCACGAAACTGGTTAATGAGTTCCCACGGAGTTGTTTTGCCCGCTGCTGGTTCATTTGTACCCCGCTGCTCCTGATACTAAGGGCAGCTGCTTAATGTACTCCCCCCTGTTGGACAATGGCTTCCCCGCCGTTGGTGCATGTTTTCCCCGCCTTTGGTGGAAGGTTTCCCGAAACTGGTTAATGAGTTCCCAGGAAACTGGTTAATGAGTTCCCACGGAGTTGTTTTCCCCGCTGCTTGTTCATTTGTACCCCGCTGCTCCTGATACTAAGGGCAGCTGCTTAATGTGCTCCCCACTGCTGGACAATGGCTTCCCCGCCGTTGGTTGATGCTTTCCCCGCCTTTGGTGGATGTTTTCCCGAAACTGGTTAATGAGTTCCCACGAAACTGGTTAATGAGTTCCCACGAAACTGGTTAATGAGTTCCCACGAAGCTGTTTTCCCCGCTGCTGGTTCATTTGTACCCCGCTGCTCCTGATACTAAGGGCAGCTGCTTAATGTGCTCCCCACTGTTGGACAATGGCTTCCCCGCCGTTGGTTCATGTTTTCCCCGCCTTTGGTGGAAGTATTCCCGAAACTGGTTAATGAGTTCCCACGAAACTGGTTAATGAGTTCCCCCGCGGTTGGCTGATCTTTTCCCGGCTGTTACTTAATCTGATCCCCGCTGCTCCTGATACTAAGGGCAGCTACTTAATGTGCTCCCCACTGTTGGACAAGGGCTTCCCGGCCGTTGGTTCATGCTTTCCCCGCCTTTGGTGGAGGTTTTCCCGAAACTGGTTAATGAGTTCCCACGAAACTGGTTAATGAGTTCCCCCGCGGTTGGCTGATCTTTTCCCGGCTGTTGCTTCATCTGATCCCCGCTGCTCCTGATACTAAGGGCAGCTGCGTAATGTGCTCCGCCCGGTTGGACAATGGCTTCCCCGCCGTTGGTTGATGCTTTCCCCGCCTTTGGTGGAAGTTTTCCCGAAACTGGTTAATGAGTTCCCACGAAACTGGTTAATGAGTTCCCACGAAACTGGTTAATGAGTTCCCACGAAGCTGTTTTCCCCGCTGCTGGTTCATTTGTACCCCGCTGCTCCTGATACTAAGGGCAGCTGCTTAATGTGCTCCCCACTGTTGGACAATGGCTTCCCCGCCGTTGGTTCATGTTTTCCCCGCCTTTGGTGGAAGTATTCCCGAAACTGGTTAATGAGTTCCCACGAAACTGGTTAATGAGTTCCCCCGCGGTTGGCTGATCTTTTCCCGGCTGTTACTTAATCTGATCCCCGCTGCTCCTGATACTAAGGGCAGCTACTTAATGTGCTCCCCACTGTTGGACAAGGGCTTCCCGGCCGTTGGTTCATGCTTTCCCCGCCTTTGGTGGAGTTTTTCCCGAAACTGGTTAATGAGTTCCCACGAAACTGGTTAATGAGTTCCCCCGCGGTTTCCTGATCCTTTCCCGGCTGTTGCTTAATCTGATCCCCGCTGCTCCTGACACTAAGGGCAGCTGCTTAATGTGCTCCCCACTGTTGGACAATGGCTTCCCCGCCGTTGGTTGATGTTTTCCCCGCCTTTGGTGGACGTTTTCCCGAAACTGGTTAATGAGTTCCCACGAAACTGGTTAATGAGTTCCCACGGAACTGGTTAATGAGTTCCCCCGCGGTTGGTTGATCTTTTCCCGGCTGTTGCTTAATCTGATCCCCGCTGCTCCTGATACTAAGGGCAGCTGCTTAATGTGCTCCCCCCTGTTGGACAATGGCTTCCCCGCCGTTGGTTGATGTTTTCCCCGCCTTTGGTGGACGTTTTCCCGAAACTGGTTAATGAGTTCCCCCGAAACTGGTTAATGAGTTCCCACGAAGTTGTTTTCCCCGCTGCTGGTTCATTTGTACCCCGCTGCTCCTGATACTAAGGGCAGCTGCTTAATGTGCTCCCCCCTGTTGGACAATGGCTTCCCCGCCGCTGGTTGATGTTTTCCCCGCCTTTGGTGGACGTTTTCCCGAAACTGGTTAATGAGTTCCCACGAAACTGGTTAATGAGTTCCCACGGAGTTGTTTTCCCCGCTGCTTGTTCATTTGTACCCCGCTGCTCCTGATACTAAGGGCAGCTCCTTAATGTGCTCCCCACTGCTGGACAAAGGCTTCCCCGCCGTTGGTCGATGCTTTCCCCGCCTTTGGTGGAGGATTTCCCGAAACTGGTTAATGAGTTCCCCAGAAACTGGTTAATGAGTTCCCAGGAAACTGGTTAATGAGTTCCCCCGCGGTTGGCTGATCTTTTCCCGGCTGTTGCTTAATCTGATCCCCGCGGCTCCTGATACTAAGGGCAGCTGCTTAATGTGCTCCCCACTGTAGGACAATGGCTTCCCCGCCGCTGGTTGATGTTTTCCCCGCCATTGGTGGACGTTTTCCCGAAACTGGTTAATGAGTTCCCACGAAACTGGTTAATGAGTTCCCACGGAGTTTTTTTCCCCGCTGCTGGTTCATTTGTACCCCGCTGCTCCTGATACTAAGGGCAGCTGCTTAATGTGCTCCCCCCTGTTGGACAATGGCTTCCCCGCCGTTGGTGCATGTTTTCCCCGCCTTTGGTGGAAGGTTTCCCGAAACTGGTTAATGAGTTCCCAGGAAACTGGTTAATGAGTTCCCACGGAGTTGTTTTCCCCGCTGCTTGTTCATTTGTACCCCGCTGCTCCTGATACTAAGGGCAGCTGCTTAATGTGCTCCCCCCTGTTGGACAATGGCTTCCCCGCCGTTGGTGCATGTTTTCCCCGCCTTTGGTGGAAGGTTTCCCGAAACTGGTTAATGAGTTCCCAGGAAACTGGTTAATGAGTTCCCACGGAGTTGTTTTCCCCGCTGCTTGTTCATTTGTACCCCGCTGCTCCTGATACTAAGGGCAGCTGCTTAATGTACTCCCCCCTGTTGGACAATGGCTTCCCCGCCGTTGGTGCATGTTTTCCCCGCCTCTGGTTGATGTTTTCCCGAAACTGGTTAATGAGTTCCCACGAAACTGGTTAATGAGTTCCCACGAAGCTGTTTTCCCCGCTGCTGGTTCATTTGTGCACCGATGCTCCTGATACTAAGGGCAGCTGCTTAATGTGCTCCCCCCTGTTGGACAATGGCTTCCCCGCCGTTGGTTCATGTTTTCCCCGCCTTTGGTGGAGGTTTCCCCGAAACTGGTTAATGAGTTCCCACGAAACTGGTTAATGAGTTCCCAGGAAACTGGTTAATGAGTTCCCCCGCGGTTGGCTGATCTTTTCCCGGCTGTTGCTTAATCTGTTCCCCGCTGCTCCTGAGACTAAGGGCAGCTGCTTGATGTGCTCCCCACTGTTGGACAAAGGCTTCCCCGCCGTTGGTTGATGCTTTCCCCGCCTTTGGTGGAAGTTTTCCCGAAACTGGTTAATGAGTTCCCACGAAACTGGTTAATGAGTTCCCAGGAAACTGGTTAATGAGTTCCCCCGCGGTTTCCTGATCTTTTCCCGGCTGTTGCTTAATCTGATCCCCGCTGCTCCTGATACTAAGGGCAGCTGCTTAATGTGCTCCCCCCTGTTGGACAATGGCATCCCCGCCGTTGTTTGATGTTTTCCCCGCCTTTGGTTGATGTTTTCCCGAAACTGGTTAATGAGTTCCCACGAAACTGGTTAATGAGTTCCCACGAAACTGGTTAATGAGTTCCCACGAAGTTGTTTTCCCCGCTGCTGGTTCATTTGTACCCCGCTGCTCCTGATACTAAGGGCAGCTGCTTAATGTGCTCCCCCCTGTTGGACAATGGCTTCCCCGCCGTTGGTGCATGTTTTCCCCGCCTTTGGTGGAAGTTTTCCCGAAACTGGTTAATGAGTTCCCACGAAACTGGTTAATGAGTTCCCCCGCGGTTGGCTGATCTTTTCCCGGCTGTTGCTTAATCTGATCCCCGCTGCTCCTGATACTAAGGGCAGCTGCTTAATGTGCTCCCCCCTGTTGGACAATGGCTTCCCCGCCGTTGGTGCATGTTTTCCCCGCCTTTGGTGGATGTTTTCCCGAAACTGGTTAATGAGTTCCCACGAAACTGGTTAATGAGTTCCCCCGCGGTTGGTTGATCTTTTCCCGGCTGTTGCTTAATCTGATCCCCGCTGCTCCTGATACTAAGGGCAGCTGCTTAATGTGCTCCCGTCTGTTGGACAATGGCTTCCCCGCCGCTGGTTCATGTTTTCCCCGCCTTTGCTGGACGTTTTCCCGAAACTGGTTAATGAGTTCCCACGAAACTGGTTAATGAGTTCCCTGGAAACTGGTTAATGAGTTCCGCCGCGGTTGGCTGATCTTTTCCCGGCTGTTGCTTAATCTCTTCCCCGCTACTCCTGAGACTAAGGGCAGCTGCTTAGTGTACTCCCCGTTGTTGGTTCCTGGCTTCCCCAGTGTTTTGCCTGCCGTTGGTTCATGTCTTCCCGATATTTCGTTCATGTTTTCCCCCGAAGTTGGTGAATGTTTTCCCGGCTGTTGGATAATCTGTTCCCCGCTGCTCCTGAGACTAAGGGCAACTGCTTAATGTACTCCCCGCTGGTGGTTAATGGCTTCCCCGGTGTTTGTTCATGTTTTCGCGGTTAGGGTTAGGGTTCGGGTTAGGGTTAGGGTCAAGGCACAGGCAGAAACACGCCCTTACTACACACTCCATGCTCACAAGCACTCCACATTGACTCTCCACGCCCGCACAGGCGCCCCTCACGCCGGCCACACTTTCAAATTGCTCCGTTAGGGTTAGGGTTAGGGTTAGGGCTAGGGCTCGGGTTAGGGTTCGGGTGACGGCTACGGTTAGGGTTAGCGCTAGGGTTAGGGTTAGTGTTAGGGTCAAGGCACAGGCAGAAACACGCCCTTACAACACACTCCATGCTCACAAGGACTCCACATTGACTCTCCACGCCCGCACAGGCGTCCCTCACGCCGGCCACACTTTCAAATTGCTCCCTTCGGGTTAGGCTTAGGGTTAGGCTAGGGTTAGGGTTAGGGCTAGGGCTCGGGCTAGGGTTAGGCTTAGTGTTAGGGTTAGTGTTAGGGGTTAGGGCTAGCGTTAGGGCTATGGTTAGGGTTAGGGCCACGGTTAGGGTTAGGGTTAGGGTTAGGGCTAGTGTTAGGGTTAGGGTTAGGGTTAGTGTTAGGGTGAGGGGCTAGGGTTAGGGCTTTGGTTAGGGTTAGGGTTAGGGCCACGGTTAGGGTTAGGGTTAGGGTTTGGGCTAGGGTTAGGGTTAGGGTTAGGGTTAGTGTTAGGGTTAGGGCTAGGGTTAGGGCTTTGGTTAGGTTTAGGGTTAGGGTTTGGGCTAGGGCCACGGTTAGGGTTAGGGTTAGGGTTTGGGCTAGGGTTAGGGTTAGGGTTAGGGTTAGTGTTAGGGTTAGGGTTAGGGCTTTGGTTAGGGTTAGGGTTAGGGTTTGGGCTAGGGTTAGGGTTAGTGTTAGGGTTAGGGTTAGTGTTAGGGTTAGGGCTAGGGTTAGGGCTTTGGTTAGGGTTAGGGCCACGGTTAGGGTTAGGGTTTGGGCGAGGGTTAGGGCTTTGGTTAGGGTTTGGGTTAGGTTTTGGGCTAGGGTTAGGGTTAGTGTTAGGGTTAGTGTTAGGGTTAGGGCTAGGGTTAGGGCTTTGGTTAGGGTTAGGGCCACGGTTAGGGTTAGGGTTAGGGTTAGGGGTTTGGGCTAGGGTTAGGGTTAGGGTTAGTGTTAGGGTTAGGGCTAGGGTTAGCGCTTTGGTTAGGGTTAGGGTTTGGGCTAGGGTTAGGGTTAGTGTTAGGGTTAGGGTTAGTGTTAGGGTTAGGGCTAGGGTTAGGGCTTTGGTTAGGGTTAGGGCCACGGTTAGGGTTAGGGTTAGGGTTTGGGCTAGGGTTAGGGTTAGGGTTAGTGTTAGGGTTAGGGCTAGGGTTAGCGCTTTGGTTAGGGTTAGGGTCTGGGCTAGGGTTAGGGTTAGTGTTAGGGTTAGGGTTAGTGTTAGGGTTAGGGCTAGGGCTAGGGCTTTGGTTAGGGTTAGGGCCACGGTTAGGGTTAGGGTTTGGGCTAGGGTTAGGGTTAGTGTTAGGGTTAGGGTTAGGGCTAGGGTTAGGGTGAGGGCTAGTGCTCGGGCTAGGGTTAGGCTTAGTGTTAGGGTTCGGGTTAGGGCTAGGGTTTGGGTGAGGGCTCGTGCTCGGGCTAGGGTTAGGCTTTGTGTTAGGGTTAGGGCGCGGGTTTGGGTTAGTCTTAGAGTTAGGCTTAGGGTTATGCTTAGGGTCAGGGCACATGCAGAATCACGCCCTTACTCAACA
>NW_027591898.1:52500-69951 GCF_964213995.1 Mustelus asterias | reverse complement strand
GTGAGAGACTGAGTGTGTGCGTGAGAGAGACTGTGTGCGTGAGAGAGAGTATATGTTTGAGAGAGAGTGTATATGTTTGAGAGAGAGTGTATATGTGAGAGAGAGAGAGTGTGTGTGAGAGAGAGAGTGTGCGAGAGTGTGTCTGAGAGAGAGTGTGTGTGTGTGAGAGAGTGTGTGTGTGAGAGAGAGTGTGTGTGGGAGAGAGAGTGTGCGAGAGTGTGTGTGTGAGAGAGTGTGTGTGTGAGAGAGAGAGAGTGTGCGAGAGAGAGTGTGTGTGTGAGAGAGTGTGTGTGTGAGAGAGAGAGAGTGTGTGTGAGAGAGAGAGTGTGTGTGAGAGAGAGAGTGTGCGAGAGAGAGTGTGTGTGTGAGAGAGAGTGTGTGTGAGAGAGAGAGAGTGTGTGTGAGAGAGAGAGTGTGTGTGAGAGAGAGTGTGCGAGAGTGTGTGTGTGAGAGAGTGTGTGTGTGAGAGAGAGAGAGTGTGTGTGAGAGAGAGAGAGAGTGTGTGTGAGAGAGAGTGTGTGTGAGAGAGTGTGCGAGAGTGTGCGAGAGTGTGTGTGTGAGAGAGTGTGTGTGTGAGAGAGAGAGAGTGTGTGTGAGAGAGAGAGAGTGTGTGTGAGAGAGAGTGTGTGTGTGTGTGTGAGAGAGAGTGTGTGTGTGAGAGACATAGAGTGTGTGCGAGAGCGAGAGCGTGTGTGTGTCCCCATCAAACAAACCAAGGACAGGTACAGCACGGAGTTAGATACAGAGTAAACCTCCCTCTGCACTGTCCCCAACAAACAAACCAAGGACAGGTACAGCACGGGTTTAGATACAGAGTAAAGCTCCCTCTACACTGTCCCCATCAAACACTCCCAGGACAGATACAGCAAGTGGTTAGATGTAGAGTAAAGCTCCCTCGACACTGTCCCCATCAAACACTCCCAGGACAGTTACAGCACGGGGTTAGATACAGAGTAAAGCTCCCTCTGCACTGTCCCCATCAAACACTCCCAGGACAGTTACAGCATGGGGTTAGATACAGAGTAAAGCTCCCTCTGCACTGTCCCCATCAAACACTCCCAGGACAGGTACAGCATGGGGTTAGATACAGAATAAATCTCCCTCTACACTGTCCCCATCAAACACTCCCAGGACAGGTACAGCAGGGGACTAGATACAGAGTAAAGCTCCCTCTACACTGTCCCCATCAAACTTGCCCAGCACAGGTACAGCACGGGGTTAGACACAGAGTAAAGCTCCCTCGACACTGTCCCCATCAAACACTCCCACGACAGATACAGCAAGTGGTTAGATATAGAGTAAAGCTCCCACTTCACTGTCCTCATCAAACACTCCCAGGACATATACAGCACAGGGTTAGATACAGATAAAGCTCCCTCTACACTATACCCATCAAACACTCCCAGGACAGGTACAGCATGGGTTTAGATACAGAGTGAAGCTCCCTCTACACTGTCCCCATCAAACACTCCCAGGACAGGTACAGCACGGGGTGAGATACAGAGTGAAGCTCCCTCTACACTGTCCCCATCATATAATCCAATGACAGATACAGCATGGTGCTAGATTAAAGGAAAGGCTGCCTCCACATTGTGCACATCAAACAGACCCAGGACAGGTACAGCACGGGGTTAGATACAGCTCAAATCTTCCTCTACATTTTGCCCATCATTGTGTGTGTGTGTGTGAGAGAATGTGTGTGTGAGAGAGAGAGAGTGTGTGTGTGTGAGAGAGTGTGTGTGCGTGAGAGAGAGTGTGTGCATGAGGGAGAGTGTGTGTGTGAGAACGTGTGTGTGTGTGAGAGAGAGTTTGTGTGAGAGAGAGTGTGTGCGAGAGAGAGTGTGTGCAAGAGAGAGTGTGTGCGAGAGAGAGTGTGTGCGAGAGAGTGTGTGCGAGAGAGTGTGTGCGAGAGAGAGTGTGTGCGAGAGAGAGTGTGTGTGCGAGAGAGAGTGTGTGTGCGAGAGAGAGTGTGTGTGCGAGAGAGAGTGTGTGCGAGAGAGAGTGTGTGCGAGAGAGAGTGTGTGCGAGAGAGAGTGTGTGCGAGAGAGAGAGTGTGTGCGAGAGAGAGAGCGTGTGCGTGAGTGTGTGTGTGCGTGAGAGAGACTGTGTGAGAGACTGAGTGTGTGCGTGAGAGAGACTGTGTGCGTGAGAGAGAGTATATGTTTGAGAGAGAGTGTATATGTTTGAGAGAGAGTGTATATGTGAGAGAGAGAGAGTGTGTGTGAGAGAGAGAGTGTGCGAGAGTGTGTCTGAGAGAGAGTGTGTATGTGTGAGAGAGTGTGTGTGTGAGAGAGTATATGTTTGAGAGAGAGTGTATGTGTGTGAGAGAGTGAGTTTATGTGTGTGAGAGTGAGTTTATGTGTGTGAGAGAGTGAGTGTATGTGTGTGAGAGAGTGAGTGTATGTGTGTGAGAGTGCGTCAGTTGGAGAGAATGTGTGAGAGTGTGTGAGCGTGAAAGTGTGTGAGAGAGAATGTGTGTGAGAGAGAAAGTATGTGAGAGAGAAAGTGTGTGTGACAGAGAGGAGGAGCGTGTGTGTGAGTGAGAGAGTGTGTAAGAGATAGTGTATGTGTGTGTGAGAGACAGAGAGAGCATGTGTGTGTGTGTGTGTGTTTCTGAGAGTGTGTAAGGAGAGCGTCTGTGTGACCTGATCTTCCTCTACAGTCTATCAGTAACTGAAACATGGGATTAGATGCAAAGTAAAGCTCCCTCGACACTGTTCCCATCAAACACTCCCAGGAAAGGTACAGGTACAGCACAGAGTTCGATACAGAGTAAAGCTCCCTCGACACTGTCCCCATCCAACACTCCCAGGACAGGTACAGCACGGGGTTAGATACAGAGTAAAGCTCCCTCGTCACTGTCCCCATCAAACACTCCCAGGACAGGTACAGCACGGGGTTAGATACAGAGTAAAGCTCCCTCTACACTGTCCCCATGAAACACACACAGGACAGGTACAGCATGGGGTTAGATACAGATAAAGCTCACTCTACACTGTCCCCATCAAACACTCCCAGGACAGGTACAGCACGGGGTTAGATACAGAGTAAAGCTCCCTCTACACTGTCCCCATGAAACACACACAGGACAGGTACAGCATGGGGTTAGATACAGATAAAGCTCACTCTACACTGTCACTATCAAATAACTATCAAATCTCCACATCATGACGATCAAATATTCCAATGACAGATACAGCATGGGGATAGATACAGGGAAAAGCTGCCACACATCAAACACACCCAGGACAGGTACAGCATCGGGTGAGATACAGCGTAAATCTCCCTCTACACTGTGTGTGTGAGAGAGAATGTGTGTGTGTGTCTGAGAGTGTGAGAGAGTGTGTGTGTGAGAGAGAGAGAGGGTGTGTGTGTGAGCTGATCTTTCTCCACACCCTATCGGTAACTGCAACACTATATTCTGCACCCTTTCCTCTCCTTCTCCCTGTGTACTCTATGTACAGAATGTTTTGTCTGTATAGCGCACAAGAAACAATACTTTTCACTGCATCCCAATTCAAATCAATCAAATCAAATCAAATTAACACGGTGAAGTTTGGACCCTGTGGGGTGACAGTTGTCTGAATACAGATTCTATCTTATTGTAACATTCAGGTACCACGTGTACTGAGCTCACCAGCGTTCTGTCTGTATTGTGTGAATCCAGTCTTGAAATATCCACTGATGTTGCTAATTCTGCCAAGACAGAAACAGAAAGAGTGTTTGAATTCTCCGTGATTAGACCCCTTAACGATAAACAACATGGTGGATGAGAGGGATAGAGAGGGAGAGGGAGAGAGAGAGAGAGAGAGGAAGAGAGAGAGATGGAGCGATGCAGAGTAACAGAGAGATAGGGAGAGGGAGCAATGCAGAGAGTAACAGTTAGACAGTGAGGAATAGAGATTAATTCAGATGGGTAGTGAGTGACAGGGGAGTCCAAGACGCTACATAAGCAAGGTAAAGATTTGAAAATGGAGGAGTGTTTCTTACCCACTTTTAAAAGACAATCCACACTCACACCAGTCACATTTCACAATCTCTGCTCAGTCCTGTGTTGGGGGGTGATGAGTGTGGGATCAGTCTTTGCTTTTCTCAAACCGCACTGATATTCCCAACAAGGGCAAGAGGTTTCAGTGTTTAAAAATGTAAACATTTAAAAACAAAACCAGACAGGATTTGGTTAAATCTCACGGGATCCAGGGTGAGGTAGCCAAATGGATATAAAATTGGCTGGATGACAGGAGACAGAGGGTGGTTGTAGAGGGTTGTTTTTTTGGTCAAACTGGAGGCCTGTGACCAGCGGGGTGCCTCAGGGATCGGTGCTGGGTCCACTGTTATTGGTCATCTATATTAATGATTTGGATGAGAATTTAGGAGGCATGGGTTTGTAAGTTTGCAGTTGACACCAAGATTTGTGGCATAGTGGACAGTGAAGAAGGTTATCTCGGGTTGCAATGGGATCTTGATCAATTGGGCCAGTGGGCTGTTGAATGGCAGATGGAGTTTAATTTAGATAAATGCAAGGTGATACATTTTGGTGGATCGAACCAACACAGGACTTACTCAGTTAATGGTAGGGTGTTGGTGAGAGTTACAGAACAAAGGGATCTCGGGGTACAGATTGATAGCTCCTTGAAAGTGGAGTCACAGGTGGATAGAGTGGTGAAGAAGGCATTCCACATGCTTGGTTTCATTGGTCAGAACATGGAATACAGGAGTTGGGACGTCTTGTTGAAGTTGTACAAGACATTGGTAAGACCACACTTGGAATGCTGTGTATTGTTCTGGTCACCCTTATAAAAAGGAGATGATTAAGCTGGAAAGTGTGCAGAAAAGAATTACTGGGATGCTATGGGGTCCTGATGGTTTGAGTTATAATGAGAGGCTGGATACTCTGTGACTTTTTTTCCCTTGAGTTGGCTTAGTGGTGTTCTTCTAGAGGTCTCTAAAATAATGAGGGCATGGATATAGCAGCTTTATAGAACCTTAGTTAGGCCGCACTTGGAATATAGTGTTCAATTCTGGTCGACACACTACCAGAAAGATGTGGAGAATTTGGAGAGGGTTCAGAAAATATTTACCAGGATGTTTCCTAGGATGGAGGGCATTAGCTCTGAGGAGAGATTGGAGAAACTTGGTTTGTTCTCACTGGAACGACGGAGGTTGAGGGATGACCTGATAGAAGTCTACAAGATTATGAGGGGCATGGACAGAGTGGATAGTCAGAAGCTTTTTCCCAGGGTGGAAGATTCAAAATCTAGGGGGCATAGGTTTAAGGTGTGAGGGGCAAGGTTTAAAGGAGATGTACAAGGCAAGTTTTTTTACACAGAGGGTGGTGGGTGCCTGGAACTCGCTGCCGGGGGAGGTAGTGGAAGCGGATACGATAGTGAGTTTTACGGAACGTCTGGACAAATACATGAATAGGATGGGAATAGAGGGATATGGTCCCCGGAAGGGTAGGGGGTTTTAGTTCAGTCGGGCAGCATGGTTGGTGCAGGCTTGGAGGGCCGAAGGGCCTGTTCCTGTGCTGTAATTCTCTTTGTTCTTTGATAAGCTCGTCAACATCTTTTCCAAAAGGGAGGGGAGTCTAAAACTAGAAGACACAGGTTTAAGGTGAGAGGGGAGAGGGTCCAGAGGGCAATTCTTTTCACACATAGGGTGGTGAGGGATTGGAACAAGCTGCCAGAGGTCGTAGTAGAAGCGGACACAATTTTATATTTTAAAAAGCATTTAGACAGTTATTCTGGTAAGATTGGTGTGGAGGGATTTGGGCCAAACGCAAGGCATTTGATACGAGCTTAATGGTAAAAACTGGGTGGCAGGGAAAAGTTGGGCCAAAGGGCCCATTTGTATCTGAGCTCTGTTTTCTGCCCGGAAACCATTTCTCAATCCATCCCAGTATTTTCCAAATTTGTGGATTGGACACAGTAAATTGCCGTTTCCTGTCCAAAGCTGTGTAGGTTCGGTGGATTAAGGTAAATGTGTGGGGTTACGGGGATAGGGCTGGGTCAAGGGCCTTGGTAAGATACTGTGTCAGAGAGTCAGTACAGACTCGATGGGCTGAATGGTCTCCTTCTGCACTGCAGGGATTCTGTGACTCTACTATTAAGATCCCTTTGTCATTTGAAGCTTCCAGCTAAAATGCTGACAATGCTGCCTAACTCTGTGCACTTTGGCAAACGTTCTGTCTCATCACCGGGCGACACGGTGGCACAGTGGTTAGCACTGCTGACTCACAGCGCCAGGGATCTGGGTTCGATTCCCCGCCTCGAGTGACTGTCTGTGTGGAGTTTGCACGTTTGCTAAATTGCCCCTTAGTGTCAGGGGGATTCGGGCCTGGGTGGGATTATTGTCGGGGCAGGCTTGTTGGGCTGAATGGCCTCATTCTGCAGTGTAGGAATTCTAGGACTCTTGGATCTTAAATGGTTGATAAATAGTGAAACTGAGACACAAACTGGGGCTTGGCAGCAGCAGACAGAATGGGAATCATTGCATCCTGCAGGGATTTTTATTACAGAATCAATTTCAGAAAATTTACAACTCAAAATTCACAACAGCAAAGTGTGGGATTGCAAACTTGGAATGATTAGCCCAGGACTAAAGTTTAAAAGCTACAGATTGACATTCAGAAACAAGAGATGGCCTCACATCTTCAATTCTGTGATTGTCTGGCATCTCCTGCTCTGAATATTACAAAATCTCTGCCCCCTTCATGCGTCTGGAGACTTTGAAAGTTACGCAGACATTGGTAAAACTTTCCTTTATCTCAAGGCATCTCCTGAGAAATACTCAACTTCTGCAAAGAGACACAATCTAATTGACACTTTCTGAATCTCCTTTCAAACAACCTCCCAACCCCACTGTGCAGGATGCAGGAATGTCACCTTTTGTCACATTCCCCAACACAATTGTTGACACGTTTTCGGGACAGGAAAAGTAGATTCAACTGACAGATTCTGAGCCCCAGGTTGAATCTTTAAGATGTAAAAATGAACTGAAAGCCCAGGTCTCTCTGTTCCTGCAACTATTTTAACATAGACCCATTGATTTTAAATTGCTTCTCCTGTGTGTAAAATACCATCCATCAACTTCAGGTTTGAACATTAATAAGCGACTGAGCATCAACTGTGAAATATAGAAGGTAGTTCCAAACTAATATCACACCTGGTGTGGGAAAGTGTTCCTGAATTTCACTCCAAAAAGTCTAAAACCCTAAACATTGTCTAAAATCCAATGTCCCCCAAGTCCGGTCCCCATCAAACACTCCCAGGACAGGTACAGCACGGGGTTAGGTACAGAGTATAGCTCCCTCGACACTGTCCCCATTAAACACTCCCAGGACAGGTACAGCACGGGGTTAGGTACAGAGTATAGCTTCCTCGACACTGTGGAGATGCCGGCGTTGGACTGGGGTGAACACAGTAAGATGTCTCACAACACCAGGTTAAAGTCCAACAGGTTTATTTGGTTGAACAGGTTGAACAGCAGGGAGGAAAAATCCAATGTCCCCCAGGTCCTGTCCCCATCAAACACTCCCAGGACAGGTACAGCACGGGGTTAGATACAGAGTAAAGCTCCCTCGACACTGTCCCCATCAAACACTCCCAGGACAGGTACAGCACGGGGTTAGATACAGAGTAAAGCTCCCTCTACACTGTCTCCATCAAACACTCGCAGGACAGGGACAGCACAGGGTAAGATACAGAGCAAAGCTCGCTCTCCACTGTCCCATAAAACACTTCCAGGAGAGATACAGCACGGGGTTAGATACAGAGTAAAGCTCCCTCTACACTGTCTCCATCAAACACTCGCAGGACAGGGACAGCACAGGGTAAGATACAGAGCAAAGCTCGCTCTCCACTGTCCCATAAAACACTTCCAGGAGAGATACAGCACGGGGTTAGATACAGAGTAAAGCTCGCTCTACACTGTCCCATAATACACTTCCAGGAGTGATACAGCACGGGGTTAGATACAGAGTAAAGCTCCCTCGACACTGTCCCCCATCAAACACACCCAGGACAGGTACAGCACGTGTTTAGATACAGAGTGAAGCTCCCTCTACACTGTCCCCATCAAACACTCCCAGGACAGGTACAGCACGGGGTTAGATACAGAGTGAAGCTCCCTCGACACTGTCCCCATCAAACACACCCAGGACAGGTACAGCACGGGGTTAGATACAGAGTAAAGCTCCCTCTACACTGTCCCCATCAAACACCCCCCAGGACAGGTACAGCACGGGGTTAGATACAGAGTAAATCTCCCTCGATACTATCCCCATCAAACACTCCCAGGACAGGTACAGCACGGGGTTAGATACAGATTAAAGCTCATTGTACACTGTCCCCATCAAACAAACCAAGGACAGGTACAGCACGGGTTTAGATACAGAGTAAAGCTCCCTCGATACTGTCCCCATCAAACACTCCCAAGACAGGGACAGCATGGATTAGATACAGAGTAAAGCTCCCTCGACACTGTCCCCATCAAACACTCCCAGGACAGGTACAGCATGGGGTTAGATACAGAATAAATCTCCCTCTACACTGTCCCCATCAAACACTCCCAGGACAGGTACAGCAGGGGACTAGATACAGAGTAAAGCTCCTTCTACACTGTCCCCATCAAACATGCCCAGCACAGGTACAGCACGGGGTTAGACACAGAGTAAAGCTCCCTCGACACTGTCCCCATCAAACACTCCCACGACAGATACAGCAAGTGGTTAGATATAGAGTAAAGCTCCCACTTCACTGTCCTCATCAAACACTCCCAGGACATATACAGCACAGGGTTAGATACAGATAAAGCTCCCTCTACACTATACCCATCAAACACTCCCAGGACAGGTACAGCACGTGTTTAGATACAGAGTGAAGCTCCCTCTACACTGTCCCCCATCAAACACTCCCAGGACAGGTTCAGCACGTGTTTAGATACAGAGTGAAGCTCCCTCGACACTGTCCCCATCAAACACACCGAGGACAGGTACAGCAAGGGTTTAGATACAGAGTGAAGCTCCCTATACAGTGTCACTATAAAATAATCCAATGACAGATACAGCATGGTGCTAGATTAAAGGAAAAGCTGCCTCCACATTGTGCACATCAAACACACCCAGGACAGGTACAGCACGGGGTTAGATACAGCTCAAATCTTCCTCTACATTTTGCCCCATCATTCTGTGGGTGCGTGTGTGAGAGAATGTGTGTGTGAGAGAGAGTGTGTGTATGTGTGAGAGAGTGTGTGTGAGAGAGAGAGTGTGTGTGAGAGAGAGAGTGTGTGTGCGAGAGAGAGAGTGTGTGCGAGAGAGAGAGAGTGTGTGCGAGAGAGAGTGTGTGTGCGAGAGAGAGAGCGTGTGTGCGTGAGAGAGTGTGTGTGTGTGTGAGAGAGTGTGTGTGTGAGAGAGAGAGTGTGTGCGTGAGAGAGAGAGTGTGCGTGAGAGAGAGTGTGTGCGTGAGAGAGAGTATATGTTTGTGAGAGTGTATGTGTGAGAGAGAGTGTGTGTGAGAGAGAGAGTGTGTGCGAGAGAGAGTGTGTGTGTGTGAGAGAGAGTGTGTGTTTGAGAGAGAGTGTGTGCGAGAGAGAGTGTGTGCGAGAGAGAGACTGTGCGTGAGAGAGAGTGTGTTAGAGAGAGTGTGTGTGTGAGAGACAGGCTGTGTGTGAGAGAGTGTGTGAGAGAGTGTGTGCGAGAGAGAGTGTGTGTGTGTGAGAGAGAGTGCGTGTGAGTGAGAGTGTGTGTGTGTGTGAGAGAGAGAGTGTGTGTGTGAGAGTGAGAGTGTGTGTGAGAGTGAGAGTGTGTGTGAGAGTGAGAGTGTGTGTGAGAGAGAAACCGTGTGTGTGAGAGAGCGTGTGTGTGTGTGAGAGAGAGAGTGTGTGTGTGAGAGAGAGAGTGTGTGTGAGAGAGAGTGTGTGTGTGTGAGAGAGAGAGTTTTCGAGAGAGAGTTTTCGAGAGAGAGAGCGTGTGTGTGTGTGTGTGTGAGAGAGTGTGTGCGAGAGAGAGAGTGTGTGTGAGAGAGAGCGTTTGTGTGAGAGAGAGTGTGTGTGAGAGAGAGAGTGTGTGTGAGAGAGAGAGTGTGTGTGAGAGAGTGTGCGAGAGTGTGTGTGTGAGAGAGTATGTGTGTGTGTGTGAGAGAGTGTGTGTGTGAGAGACATAGAGTGTGTGCGAGAGCGAGAGCGTGTGTGTGCCCCATCAAACAAACCAAGGACAGATACAGCACGGAGTTAGATACAGAGTAAAGCTCCCTCTACACTGTCCCCAACAAACACTCCCAGGACAGATACAGCACGGGGTTAGATACAGAGTAAAGCTCCCTCTACACTGTCCCCATCAAACACTCCCAGGACAGATACAGCACGGGGTTAGATACAGAGTAAAGCTCCCTCGAGACTGTCCCCAACAAACTCGCCCAGGACAGGTACAGCACGGGGTTAGATACAGAGTAAAGCTCCCTCTGCACTGTCCCCAACAAACTCGCCCAGGACAGGTACAGCACGGGGTTAGATACAGAGTAAAGCTCCCTCTGCACTGTCCCCATCAAACACTCCCAGGACAGGTACAGCACGGGGTTAGATACAGAGTAAAGCTCCCTCTGCACTGTCCCCAACAAACACTCCCAGGACAGGTACAGCACGGGGTTAGATACAGAGTAAAGCTCTCTCGATACTGTCCCCAACAAACTCGCCCAGGACAGGTACAGCACGGGGTTAGATACAGATTAAAGCTCTCTCGATACTGTCCCCATCAAACACTCCCAGGACAGGTACAGCACGGGGTTAGATACAGAGTAAAGCTCTCTCGATACTGTCCCCATCAAACACTCCCAGGACAGGTACAGCACGGGGTTAGATACAGAGTAAAGCTCCCTCTGCACTGTCCCCAACAAACTCGCCCAGGACAGGTACAGCACGGGGTTAGATACAGAGTAAAGCTCTCTCGATACTGTCCCCAACAAACTCGCCCAGGACAGGTACAGCACGGGGTTAGATACAGAGTAAATTTCCCTCGATACTATCCCCATCAAACACTCCCAGGACAGGTACAGCACGGGGTTAGATACAGATTAAAGCTCATTGTACACTGTCCCCATCAAACAAACCAAGGACAGGTACAGCACGGGTTTAGATACAGAGTAAAGCTCCCTCGATACTGTCCCCATCAAACACTCCCAAGACAGGGACAGCATGGATTAGATACAGAGTAAAGCTCCCTCTGCACTATCCCCATCAAACACTCCCAGGACAGATACAGCAAGTGGTTAGATGTAGAGTAAAGCTCCCTCGACACTGTCCCCATCAAACACTCCCAGGACAGGTACAGCATGGGGTTAGATACAGAATAAATCTCCCTCTACACTGTCCCCATCAAACACTCCCAGGACAGGTACAGCAGGGGACTAGATACAGAGTGAAGCTCCCTCTACACTATACCACAATGGGGATAAAGCTCCCTCTACACTATACCCATCAAACACTCCCAGGACAGGTACAGCACGGGGTTAGATACAGAGTGAAGCTCCCTCTACACTGTCCCCATCAAACACTCCCAGGACAGGTACAGCACGGGGTGAGATACAGAGTGAAGCTCCCTCTACACTGTCCCCATCATATAATCCAATGACAGATACAGCATGGTGCTAAATTAAAGGAAAGGCTGCCTCCACATTGTGCACATCAAACACACCCAGGACAGGTACAGCACGGGGTTAGATACAGCTCAAATCTTCCTCTACATTTTGCCCATCATTGTGTGTGTGTGTGTGTGTGAGAGAATGTGTGTGTGAGAGAGAGAGAGTGTGTGTGTGTGAGAGAGTGTGTGTGCGTGAGAGAGAGTGTGTGCATGAGGGAGAGTGTGTGTGTGAGAACGTGTGTGTGTGTGAGAGAGAGTTTGTGTGAGAGAGAGTGTGTGCGAGAGAGAGTGTGTGCAAGAGAGAGTGTGCGCAAGAGAGAGTGTGTGCGAGAGTGTGTGCGAGAGAGAGTGTGTGCGAGAGAGAGTGTGTGCGAGAGAGAGTGTGTGTGCGAGAGAGAGTGTGTGCGAGAGAGAGTGTGTGCGAGAGAGAGTGTGTGCGAGAGAGAGTGTGTGCGAGAGAGAGTGTGTGCGAGAGAGTGTGTGCGAGAGAGAGAGTATATGTTTGAGAGAGAGTGTATATGTGAGAGAGAGAGAGTGTGTGTGAGAGAGAGAGTGTGCGAGAGTGTGTGTGTGAGAGAGAGTGTGTGTGTGTGTGAGAGAGTGTATGTGTGTGTGAGAGAGTGTGTGTGTGAGAGAGAGTGTGTGTGTGTGTGAGAGAGTGTATGTGTGTGTGAGAGAGTGTGTGTGTGTGAGAGAGTATATGTTTGAGAGAGAGTGTATGTGTGTGAGAGAGTGAGTTTATGTGTGTGAGAGAGTGAGTGTATGTGTGTGAGAGTGTGTCAGTTGGAGAGAATGCATGGGTGAGAGTGTGTGAGCGTGAAAGTGTTTGTGAGAGAATGTGTGTGAGAGAGAAAGTGTGTGAGAGAGAAAGTGTGTGTGACAGAGAGGAGGAGCGTGTGTGTGAGTGAGAGAGTGTGTAAGAGATAGTGTATGTGTGTGTGAGAGACAGAGGGAGCATGTGTGTGTGTGTGTGTGTTTCTGAGAGTGTGTAAGGAGAGCGTCTGTGTGACCTGATCTTCCTCTACAGTCTATCAGTAACTGAAACATGGGATTAGATGCAAAGTAAAGCTCCCTCGACACTGTTCCCATCAAACACTCCCAGGAAAGGTACAGGTACAGCACAGAGTTCGATACAGAGTAAAGCTCCCTCGACACTGTCCCCATCCAACACTCCCAGGACAGGTACAGCACGGGGTTAGATAGAGTAAAGCTTCCTCTACACTGTCCCCATCAAACACACACAGGACAGATACAGCATGGGGTTAGATACAGATAAAGCTCCCTCTGCACTGTCACTATCAAATAACTATCAAATCTCCACATCATGACGATCAAATATTCCAATGACAGATACAGCATGGGGATAGATACAGGGAAAAGCTGCCTACACATCAATCACACCCAGGACAGGTACAGCATCGGGTGAGATACAGCGTATATCTCCCTATACATTGTGTGTGTGAGAGAGAGAGAGAGTGTGTGTGAGAGAGAATGTGTGTGTGTGTGTGTGAGATGGTGTGTGTGTGTCTGAGAGTGTGAGAGAGTGTGTGTGTGAGAGAGAGAGAGCGTGTGTGTGTGTGAGATTATGTGTGTGTCTAAGAGTGTGTAAGAGAGAGAGTGTGTGTGTGTGAGCTGATCTTTCTCTACACCCTATCGGTAACTGCAACACTATATTCTGCACCCTTTCCTCTCCTTCTCCCTGTGTACTCTATGTACAGAATGTTTTGTCTGGATAGCGCACAAGAAACAATACTTTTCACTGCATCCCAATTCAAATCAATCAAATCAAATCAAATTAACACGGTGAAGTTTGGACCCTGTGGGGTGACAGGTGTCTGAATACAGATTCTATCTTATTGTAACATTCAGGTACCACGTGTACTGAGCTCACCAGCGTTCTGTCTGTGTTGTGTGAATCCAGTCTTGAAATATCCACTGATGTTGCTAATTCTGCCAAGACAGAAACAGAAAGAGTGTTTGAATTCTCCGTGATTAGACCCCTTAACGATAAACAACATGGTGGATGAGAGGGATAGAGAGGGAGAGGGTGAGAGGGATAGAGAGGGAGAGGGAGAGAGAGAGAGAGAGAGGAAGAGAGAGAGATGGAGCGATGCAGAGTAACAGAGAGATAGGGAGAGGGAGCAATGCAGAGAGTAACAGTTAGACAGTGAGGAATAGAGATTAATTCAGATGGGTAGTGAGTGTCAGGGGAGTCCGAGACGCTACATAAGCAAGGTAAAGATTTGAAAATGGAGGAGTGTTTCTTACCCACTTTTAAAAGACAATCCACACTCACACCAGTCACATTTCACACTCTCTGCTCAGTCCTGTGTTGAGGGGGTGTTGAGTGTGGGATCAGTGTTTGCTTTTCTCAAACCGCACTGATATTCCCAACAAGGGCAAGACGTTTCAGTGTTTAAAAATGTAAACATTTAAAAACAAAAGCAGACAGGATTTGGTTAAATCTCACGGGATCCAGGGTGAGGTAGCCAAATGGATATAAAATTGGCTTGATGACAGAAGACAGAGGGTGGGTGTAGAGGGTTGTTTTTTTGGTCAAACTGGAGGCCTGTGACCAGCGGGGTGCCTCAGGGATCGGTGCTGGGTCCACTGTTATTTGTCATTTATATTAATGATTTGGATGAGAATTTAGGAGGCATGGTTTGTAAGTTTGCAGTTGACACCAAGATTTGTGGCAAAGTGGACAGTGAAGAAGGTTATCTAGTGTTGCAATTGGATCTTGATCAATTGGGCCAGTGGGCTGTTGAATGGCAGATGGAGTTTAATTTAGATAAATGCAAGGTGATACATTTTGGTGGATCGAACCAACACAGGACTTACTCAGTTAATGGTAGGGTGTTGGTGAGAGTTACAGAACAAAGGGATCTCGGGGTACAGATTGATAGCTCCTTGAAAGTGGAGTCACAGGTGGATAGAGTGGTGAGGAAGGCATTCCACATGCTTGGTTTCATTGGTCAGAACATGGAATACAGGAGTTGGGACGTCTTGCTGAAGTTGTACAAGACATTGGTAAGACCACACTTGGAATGCTGTGTATTGTTCTGGTCACCCTTATAGAAAGGAGATTATTAAGCTAGAAAGTGTGCAGAAAAGAATTACTGGGATGCTATGGGGTCAGAATGGTTTGAGTTATAATGAGAGGCTGGACACTCTGGCACTTTTTTTCCCTTGAGTTGGCTTAGTGGTGTTCTTCTAGAGGTCTCTAAAATAATGAGGGCATGGATATAGCAGCTTTATAGAACCTTAGTTAGGCCGCACTTGGAATATAGTGTTCAATTCTGGTCGACACACTACCAGAAAGATGTGGAGCATTTGGAGAGGGTTCAGAAAATATTTACCAGGATGTTTCCTAGGATGGAGGGCATTAGCTCTGAGGAGAGATTGGAGAAACTTGGTTTGTTCTCACTGGAACGACGGAGGTTGAGGGATGACCTGATAGAAGTCTACAAGATTATGAGGGGCATGGACAGAGTGGATAGTCAGAAGCCTTTTACCAGGGTGGAAGATTCAAAATAGAGGGGGCATAGGTTTAAGGTGTGAGGGGCAAGGTTTAAAGGAGATGTACAAGGCAAGTTTCTTTACACAGAGGGTGGTGGGTGCCTGGAACTCGCTGCCGGGGGAGGTAGTGGAAGCAGATACGATAGTGAGTTTTACGGAACGTCTGGACAAATACATGAATAGGATGGGAATAGAGGGATATGGTCCCCGGAAGGGTAGGGGGTTTTAGTTCAGTCGGGCAGCATGGTTGGTGCAGGCTTGGAGGGCCGAAGGGCCTGTTCCTGTGCTGTAATTCTCTTTGTTCTTTGATAAGCTCGTCAACATCTTTTCCAAAAGGGAGGGGAGTCTAAAACTAGAAGACACAGGTTTAAGGTGAGAGGGGAGAGGGTCCAGAGGGTAATTCTTTTCACACAGAGGGTGGTGAGGGATTGGAACAAGCTGCCAGAGGTCGTAGTAGAAGCGGACACAATTTTATGTTTTAAAAAGCATTTAGACAGTTATTCTGGTAAGATTGGTGTGGAGGGATTTGGGCCAAACGCAAGGCATTTGATACGAGCTTAATGGTAAAAACTGGGTGGCAGGGAAAAGTTGGGCCAAAGGACCCATTTGTATCTGAGCTCTGTTTTCTGCCCGGAAACCATTTCTCAATCCATCCCAGTATTTTCCAAATTTGTGGATTGGACACAGTAAATTGCCGTTTCCTGTCCAAAGCTGTGTTGGTTCGGTGGATTCAGGTAAATGTGTGGGGTTACGGGGATAGGGCTGGGTCAAGGGCCTTGGTAAGATACTGTGTCAGAGAGTCAGTACAGACTCGATGGGCTGAATGGTCTCCTTCTGCACTGCAGGGATTCTGTGACTCTGTTATTAAGATCCCTTTGTCATTTGAAGCTTCCAGCTAAAATGCTGACAATGCTGCCTATTTCTGTGCACTTTGGCAAACGTTCTGTCTCATCACCGGGCGACACGGTGGCACAGTGGTTAGCACTGCTGACTCACAGCGCCAGGGATCTGGGTTCGATTCCCCGCCTCGAGTGACTGTCTGTGTGGAGTTTGCACGTTTGCTAAATTGCCCCTTAGTGTCAGGGGGATTCGGGCCTGGGTGGGATTATTGTCGGGGCAGGCTTGTTGGGCTGAATGGCCTCATTCTGCAGTGTAGGAATTCTAGGACTCTTGGATCTTAAATGGTTGATAAATAGTGAAACTGAGACACAAACTGGGGCTTGGCAGCAGCAGACAGAATGGGAATCATTGCATCCTGCAGGGATTTTTATTACAGAATCAATTTCAGAAAATTTACAACTCAAAATTCACAAAAGCAAAGTGTGGGATTGCAAACTTGGAATGATTAGCCCAGGACTAAAGTTTAAAAGCTACAGATTGACATTCAGAAACAAGAGATGGCCTCACATCTTCAATTCTGTGATTGTCCCCCATCTCCTGCTCTGAATATTACAAAATCTCTGCCCCCTTCATGCGTCTGGAGACTTTGAAAGTTACGCAGACATTGGTAAAACTTTCCTTTATCTCAAGGCATCTCCTGTGAAATACTCAACTTCTGCAAAGAGACACAATCTAATTGACACTTTCTGAATCTCCTTTCAAACAACCTCCCAACCCCACTGTGCAGGATGCAGGAATGTCACCTTTTGTCACATTCCCCAACACAATTGTTGACACGTTTTCGGGACAGGAAAAGTAGATTCAACTGACAGATTCTGAGCCCCAGGTTGAATCTTTAAGATGTAAAAATGAACTGAAAGCCCAGGTCTCTCTGTTCCTGCAACTATTTTAACATAGACCCATTGATTTTAAATTGCTGCTCCTGTGTGTAAAATACCATCTATCAACTTCAGGTTTGAACATTAATAAGCAACTGAGCATCAACTGTGAAATATAGAAGGTAGTTCCAACCTAATATCACACCTCGTGTGGCAAAGTGTTCCTGAATTTCACTCCGAAAAGTCTAAAACCCTAACCATTGTCTAAAATCCAATGTCCCCCAAGTCCTGTCCCCATCAAACACTCCCAGGACAGGTACAGCACAGGGTTAGGTACAGAGTATAGCTCCCTCGACACTGTCCCCATTAAACACTCCCAGGACAAATACAGCACGGGGTTCAATACGGAGTAAAGGTCCCTCGACACTGTCTCCATCAAACACACCCAGGACAGGTACAGCACGGGGTTAGATACAGAGCAAAGCTCGCTCTACACTGTCCCCATAAAACACTTCCAGGAGAGAAACAGCACGGGTTTAGATACAGAGTGAAGCTCCCTCGACACTGTCCGCATCAAACACA
>NW_027591898.1:27500-37500 GCF_964213995.1 Mustelus asterias | reverse complement strand
CTTAATCATTCCTTTCTCTCAGCACATGGAACTGGTGAAACTTCAAGAGTCACAATCTAATGTCAGTAACAAAGAACTGTATCTTTATTCATCCATCATTTCCAATCTCTGAATAGATCACACACATTTCCAGAATGCAGGAAGCTCTCAATGGAAACTGCTTCCAATTATTCCCCAACACAATTGTTCACACTTTACTGTGAACTACATTCCACTGACATTCCCAAAGCAGCCACAGAAAAGTGACTGGTTATTTTAAACATTGAAACTGAACTATATTAACTTACGATTCACTCACATTGTACAGAAATGTTGACCCTGTGGGATGACAGTTTGGGAGTAACATTGCAACATTAAGGTCCCCTGCGTATTGTGTTTGACAACATTTGCAGCATTTCCAAGATATCAGCGACATTGCTGTGTGTATTGTGTGAATCAAGCTGTGAAATATCCACACATATTGAACTCCCACTGCTGCTGCCTTTTCATCATTTATAAACACACAAACTAGAAGCAGGAGGAGGCCATTCGGCCCTTCCAGCCTGCTCCAACATTCATTATCATCATGGCTGATCATCAAATTCAACATCCTGATCCCACTTTAGCCCCAAGAGCTCTATCCAATGACTGGGTAAAATTAGATCCCTCTTTGTTCCCACATTGAAGCGATCGAAGAGTGGATTCATCAAGTGTTTCGATGCAGAGAAAACCTCCCTCTACACTGTCCCCATCAAACACTCCCAGGACAGATACAGCACGGAGTTTGATACAGAGTAAAGCTCCCTCGACACTGTCCCCCATCAAACACTCCCAGGACAGATACAGCACGGGGTTAGATACAGAGTAAAGTTCCTTCTACACTGCCCCCATCAAACACTCCCAGGACAGATACAGCACGGAGTTAGATACAGAGTAAAGCTCCCTCTACACTGCCCCCATCAAACACTCCCAGGACAGATACAGCACGGGGTTAGATACAGAGTAAAGCTCCCACTACACTGTCCCCATCAAACACCCCCCAGGACAGATACAGCACGGGTGTAGATACAGAGTAAAGCTCCCTCTACACTGTCTCCATCCAACACTCCCAGGACAGATACAGCACGGGGTTAGATGCAGAGTAAAGCTCCCTCTACACTGTCCCCATCAAACACTCCCAGGACAGGTACAGCACGGGGTTAGATGCAGAGTAAAGCTCCCTCTACACTGTCCCCATCAAACACTCCCAGGACAGGTACAGCACGGGGTTAGATACAGAGTAAAGCTCACTGTACACTGTCCCCATCAAACAGTCCCAGAACAGATACAGCCTGGGGTTAAATATAGAGTAAAGCTCCCTCTACACTGTCCCCATCAAACAAACCAAGGACAGATACAGCACAGGGTTAGATACAGAGTAAAGCTCCCTCTGCACTGTCCCCAACAAACTCGCCCAGGACAGGTACAGCACGGGTTTAGATACAGAGAGAGGCTCCCTCGATTCTGTCCCCATCAAACACTCCCAGGACAGGGACAGCATGGGTTAGATACAGAGTAAAGCTCCCTCTCCACTATCCCCATCAAACACTCCAACAACAGATACAGCAGGGGGTTAGATATGGAGTAAAGCTCTCTCTACAATATCCCCATCAGACAAACCAAGGACAGGTACAGCACGGGGTTAGATACAGAGTAAAGGTCCCTCTTCACTGTCCCCATCAAACACTCCCAGGACAGATACAGCAAGTGGTTAGATATAGAGTAAAGCTCCCTCGACACTATCCCCATCAAACACTCCCAGGACAGGTACAGCATGGCGTTAGATACAGAGTAAATCTCCCTCTACACTGTCCCCATGAAACACTCCCAGGACAGATACAGCAAGTGGTTAGAAGCAGAGTAAATCTCCCTCTACACTGTCCCCATCAAACTCGCCCAGCACAGGTCCAGCACGGGATTAGATACAGAGTAAAGCTCCCTCGACAATGTCCCCATCAAACACTCCCATGACAGATACAGCACGGGGTTAGATACAGATAAAGCTCCCTCAACACTATCCCCATCAAACACTCCCAGGACATGTACAGCATGGATTTAGATACAGAGTGAAGCTCCCCCGACACTGTCCCCATCAAACACTCCCAGGACAGGTACAGCACGGGGTGAGATACAGAGTGAAGCTCCCTATACACTGTCCCCATCAAATAATCCAATGACAGATACAGCGTGGTGCTAGATTAAAGGAAAAGCTGCCTCCACATTGTGCACATCAAACACACCCAGGATAGGTACAGCACGGGGTTAGATACAGCTCAAATCTTCCTCTCCATTTTACCCCATCATTCTGTGTGTGTGTGTGTGTGTGCGAGAGAGGGAGAGAGTGTGTGTGTGTGTGTGAGAGAGATTGTGTGTGAGAAAGTGTGTGTGTGTGAGAAAGAGTGTGTGTGTGAGAGAGAGAGTGTGTGCGAGAGAGAGAGTGTGTGCGAGAGAGAGAGCGTGTGCATGAGAGTGAGTGTGTGTCTGTGAGAGAGAGTGTGTGCGTGAGAGAGAGAGTATGTGCGTGAGAGAGAGAGTGTGTGCGTGAGAGAGAGAGTGTGTGCGTGAGAGAGAGAGTGTGCGTGTGAGAGAGTGTGTGCGTGAGAGAGAGTGCGTGTGTGAGAGAGAGAGTGTGTGTGAGAGAGAGAGTGTGTGTGAGAGAGTGTGTGCGAGAGAGAGAGTGTGTGCGAGAGAGTGTGCGAGAGAGAGAGCGTGTGCGAGAGAGAGTGTGTGCGAGAGAGAGAGCGTGTGTGTGTGAGAGAGAGTGTGTGTGAGAGAGAGTGTGTGTGTGAGAGAGAGTGTGTGTGTGAGAGAGTGTGTGTGTGTGAGAGAGTGTGTGTGTGAGAGAGAGTGTGTGTGTGTGTGAGAGTTTCTGTGTGAGAGAGTACATGTTTGAGAGAGAGTGTCTGTGTGAGAGAGTGAGTGCATGTGTGTGAGAGAGTGAGTGTATGTGTGTGTGAGAGACTGAGTGCATGTGTGTGAGAGTGTGTCAGTGAGAGAGAATGCATGGGTGAGAGTGTGTGGGCGTGAAAGTGTGTGTGAGAGAATGTGTGTGAGAGATAAAGTGTGTGTGACAGACAGAAAGAGCATGTGTGTGTGAGAGAGAGTGCGTAAGAGATAGTGTATGTGTGTGTGAGAGACAGAGAGAGCATGTGTGTGTGTGTATCTGAGAGTGTGTAAGGAGAGCGTGTGTGTGACCTGATCTTCCTCTACAGTCTATCAGTAACTGAAACACGGGATTAGATGCAAAGTAAAGCTCCCTCGACACTGTTCCCATCAAACACTCCCAGGACAGGTACAGGTACAGCTCAGAGTTCGATACAGAATAAAGCTCTCTCTCCACTGTTCCCATCAAACACTCCCAGGACAGACACAGCACAGAGTTCGATACAGAGTAAAGCTCCCTCTACACTGTCCCCATCCAACACACCCAGGACAGATACAGCACGGGGTTAGATACAGAGTAAACCTCCCTCTACACTGTCCCCATCAAACACTCCCAGGACAGGTACAGCACGGGGTTAGATACAGATAAAGCTCCCTCTACACTGTCCCCATCAAACACACCCAGGACAGATACAGCACGGGGTTAGATACAGAGTAAACCTCCCTCTACACTGTCCCCATCAAACACTCCCAGGACAGGTACAGCACGGGGTTAGATACAGATAAAGCTCCCTCTGCACTGTCACTATCAAATAACTATCAAATCTCCACATCATGACGATCAAATATTCCAATGACAGATACAGCATGGGGATAGATACAGGGAAAAGCTGCCACACATCAAACACACCCAGGACAGGTACAGCATCGGGTGAGGTACAGCGTAAATCTCCCTCCACATTGTGTGTGTGAGAGAGAATGTGTGTGTGTGAGAGGGAATATGAGTTTGTGTGTGTGTGTGAGAGGGAGAGTGTGAGAAAGAGAGACAATGTGTGATGGAGACAGCGTGCGTCTGAGAGAAAGTGTGTGTGTGTGTGAGAGAGAGTGTGTGTGTGTGAGAGAGTGTGTGTGAGAGAGAGAGAGTATGTGTGTGTGTGAGAGAGTGTGTGTGTGAGAGAGAGAGTATGTGTGTGTCTGAGAGTGTGAGAGAGTGTGTGTGTGAGAGAGAGAGAACGTGTGTGTGTGAGAGAGAGAGAGTGTGTGTGTCTGAAAGTGTGAGAGAGTGTGTGTGTGAGATAGTATGTGTGTGTCTGAGAGTGTGAGAGTGTGTGTGTGTGAGAGAGAGTGCGTGTGTGTGAGAGAGAGAGTGTGTGTGTGTGAGATAGTATGTGTGTCTGAGAGTGTGAGAGAGTGTGTGTGTGAGAGAGAGAGAGCGTGTGTGTGTGTGTGAGATTATGTGTGTGTCTAAGAGTGTGTGTGAGAGAGCGTGTGTGTGTGAGCTGATCTTTCTCTACACTCTATCGATAACTGCAACACTATATTCTGCACCCTTTCCTCTCCTTCTCCCTGTGTACTCTATGTACGGAATGTTTTGTCTGTATAGCGCACAAGAAACAATACTTTTCACTGCATCCCAACACAAATCAATCAAATCAAATCAAATTAACACGGTGAAGTTTGGACCCTGTGGGGTGACAGTTGTCTGAATACAGATTCTATCTTATTGTAACATTCAGGTACCACGTGTACTGAGCTCACCAGCGTTTTGTCTGTATTGTGTGAATCCAGTCTTGAAATATCCACTCATGTTGCTAATTCTGCCAAGACAGAAACAGAAAGAGTGTTTGAATTCTCCGTGATTAGACCCCTTAACGATAAACAACATGGTGGATGAGAGGGATAGAGAGGGAGAGGGAGAGAGAGAGGGAGAGAGAGAGAGATGGAGCGATGCAGAGTAACAGAGAGATAGGGAGAGGGAGCAATGCAGAGAGTAACAGTTAGACAGTGAGGAATAGAGATTAATTCAGATGGGTAGTGAGTGACAGGGGAGTCCGAGACGCTACATAAACAAGGTAAAGATTTGAAAATGGAGGAGTGTTTCTTACCCACTTTTAAAAGACAATCCACACTCACACCAGTCACATTTCACACTCTCTGCTCAGTCCTGTGTTTTGGGGGTGTTGAGTGTGGGATCAGTGTTTGCTTTTCTCAAACCGCACTGATATTCCCAACAAGGGCAAGAGGTTTCAGTGTTTAAACATGTAAACATTTAAAAACAAAAGCAGACAGGATTTGGTTAAATCTCACGGGATCCAGGGTGAGGTAGCCAAATGGATATAAAATAGGCTTGATCACAGAAGACAGAGGGTGGTTGTAGAGGGTTGTTTTTTTGTCAAACTGGAGGCCTGTGACCAGCGGGGTGCCTCAGGGATCGGTGCTGGGTCCACTGTTATTTGTCATTTATATTAATGATTTGGATGAGAATTTAGGAGGCATGGTTTGTAAGTTTGCAGTTGACACCAAGATTTGTGGCATAGTGGACAGTGAAGAAGGTTATCTCGGGTTGCAATGGGATCTTGATCAATTGGGCCAGTGGGCTGTTGAATGGCAGATGGAGTTTAATTTAGATAAATGCAAGGTGACACATTTTGGTGGATCGAACCAACACAGGACTTACTCAGTTAATGGTAGGGTGTTGGTGAGAGTTACAGAACAAAGGGATCTCGGGGTACAGATTGATAGCTCCTTGAAAGTGGAGTCACAGGTGGATAGAGTGGTGAAGAAGGCATTCCACATGCTTGGTTTCATTGGTCAGAACATGGAATACAGGAGTTGGGACGTCTTGTTGAAGTTGTACAAGACATTGGTAAGACCACACTTGGAATGCTGTGTATTGTTCTGGTCACCCTTATAAAAAGGAGATTATTAAGCAAGAAAGTGTGCAGAAAAGAATGACTGGGATGCTATGGGGTCCTGATGGTTTGAGTTATAATGAGAGGCTGGATACTCTGGGACCTTTTTTCCCTTGAGTTGGCTTAGTGGTGTTCTTATAGAGGTCTCTAAAATAATGAGGGCATGGATACAGCAGCTTTACAGAACCTTAGTTAGGCCGCACTTGGAATATAGTGTTCAATTCTGATCGACACACTACCAGAAAGATGTGGAGCATTTGGAGAGGGTTCAGAAAAGATTTACCAGGATGTTGCCTGGTATGGAGGGCATTAGCTCTGAGGAGAGATTGGAGAAACTTGGTTTGTTCTCACTGGAACGACGGAGGTTGAGGGATGACCTGATAGAAGTCTACAAGATTATGAGGGGCATGGACAGAGTGGATAGTCAGAAGCTTTTTACCAGGGTGGAAGATTCAAAATCTAGGGGGCATAGGTTTAAGGTGTGAGGGGCAAGGTTAAAAGGAGATGTACAAGGCAAGTTTTTTTACACAGAGGGTGGTGGGTGCCTGGAACTCGCTGCCGGGGGAGGTAGTGGAAGCAGATACGATAGAGAGTTTTACGGAACGTCTGGACAAATACATGAATAGGATGGGAAGAGAGGGATATGGTGCCCGGAAGCGTAGGGGGTTTTAGTTCAGTCGGGCAGCATGGTTGGTGCAGGCATGGAGGGCCGAAGGGACTGTTCCTGTGCTGTAATTCCTGTCCCCATCAAACACTTCCAGGACAGGTACAGCACAGGGTTAGGTACAGAGTAAAACTCCCTCGACACTGTCCCCATTAAACACTCGCAGGACAGGGACAGCACGGGTTTAGATCCAGAGTGAAGCTCCCTCTACACTGTCCCCATCAAACACTCCCAGGACAGATACAGCACGGGGTTAGATACAGAGTGAAGCTCCCTCTACACTGTCCCCATCAAACACTCCCAGGACAGGTACAGCAGGTACAGCACGGGGTTTAGATCCAGAGTGAAGCTCCCTCGACACTGTCCCCATCAAACACTCGCAGGACAGGTACAGCACGGGGTTAGACACAGAGTAAATCTCCCTCCACACTGTCCCCATCAAACACTCCCAGGACAGGGACAGCACGGGGTAAGATACAGAGCAAAGCTCGCTCTACACTGTCCCCATAAAACACTTCCAGGAGGGAAACAGCACGGGGTTAGATACAGAGTGAAGCTCCCTATACACTGTCCCCATCAAACACTCCCAGGACAGGTACAGCACGGGGTTAGATACAGAGTGAAGCTCCCTCGACACTGTCTCCATCAAACACACCGAGGAAAGGTACTGCATGGGTTTAGATACAGAGTGAAGCTCCCTGTACACTGTCCCCATCAAACACTCCCAGGACAGGTACAGCACGGGTTTAGATACAGAGTGAAGCTCCCTATACACTGTCCCCATCAAATAATCCAATGACAGATACAGCATGGTACTAGATTAAAGGAAGAGCTGCCTCCACATTGTGCACATCAAACACTCCCAGGACAGTTACAGCACGGGGTTAGATACAGAGTAAAGCTCCCTCTACACTGTCCCCATCAAACACTTCCAGGAGGGAAACAGCACGGGGTTAGATACAGAGTGAAGCTCCCTATACACTGTCCCCATCAAACACTCCCAGGACAGGTACAGCACGGGGTTAGATACAGAGTGAAGCTCCCTCGACACTGTCTCCATCAAACACACCGAGGAAAGGTACTGCATGGGTTTAGATACAGAGTGAAGCTCCCTGTACACTGTCCCCATCAAACACTCCCAGGACAGGTACAGCACGGGTTTAGATACAGAGTGAAGCTCCCTATACACTGTCCCCATCAAATAATCCAATGACAGATACAGCATGGTACTAGATTAAAGGAAGAGCTGCCTCCACATTGTGCACATCAAACACTCCCAGGACAGTTACAGCACGGGGTTAGATACAGAGTAAAGCTCCCTCTAAACTGTCCCCATCAAACACTCCCAGGACAGGTACAGCACGGGGTTAGATACAGAGTAAAGCTCCCTCTACACTGTCTCCATCAAACACACCGAGGAAAGGTACAGCACGGGTTTAGATACAGACTGAAGCTCCCTATACACTGTCCCCATCAAATAATCCAATGACAGATACAGCATGGTACTAGATTAAAGGAAAAGCTGCCTCCACATTGTGCACATCAAACAGACCCAGGACAGGTACAGCACGGGGTTAGATACAGCTCAAATCTTCCTCTACATTTTGCACCATCATTGTGTGTGTGTGAGTGTGAGTGAGAGAATGTGTGTGCGAGAGAGAGTGTGTGTGTGTGAGAGAGAGATTGTGTGAGAGAGAGTGTGTGTGTGTGAGAGAGAGAGTGTGTGTGTGAGAGAGTGTGTGTGCGAGAGAGAGAGTGTGTGCGAGAGAGAGAGATTGTGTGAGAGAGAGTGTGTGTGTGTGAGAGAGAGAGTGTGTGTGTGAGAGAGTGTGTGTGCGAGAGAGAGAGTGTGTGCGAGAGAGAGAGTGTGTGCGAGAGAGAGAGTGCGAGAGTGAGAGTGTGTGCGAGAGTGAGTGTGTGCGAGAGAGAGTTTGTTATAGAGAGAGTGTGTGCGAGAGAGAGTGTGTGTGTGAGAGAGATTGTGTGCGAGAGAGTGTGTGCGAAAGTGTGTGTATGAGAGAGAGTGTGTGTATGAGAGAGCGTGTGTGAGAGAGAGAGTGTGTGCGAGAGAGTGTGTGCGTGTGAGAGAGAGAGTGTGTGCGAGAGAGCGTGTGCGTGAGAGAGAGAGTGTGTGCGTGAGAGAGAGTGTGTGCGTGACAGAGAGAGAGAGAGTGTGTGTGAGAGACAGTGTGTGCGAGAGTGAGAGTGTGTGTCTGAGAGAGAGTGTGCGTGTGCGAGAGAGAGTGTGTGTGAGAGACAGTGTGTGCGAGAGTGAGAGTGTGTGTGTGAGAGAGAGTGTGCGTGTGAGAGAGTGTGTGTGTGTGTGAGAGAGAGTATATGTTTGAGAGAGTGTATGTGTGAGAGAGAGAGTGTATGTGTGTGAGAGAGAGAGTGTATGTGTGTGAGAGAGTGAGTGTATGTGTGTGAGAGTGTGACAGTGAGAGAGAATGCGTGGGTGAGAGTGTGTGAGCGTGAAAGTGTGTGTGAGAGAATGTGTGTGAGAGGGAAAGTGTGTGTGAGAGACAGAGAGAGCATGTGTGTGTGTGTGTGTGTGTGTGTGTGTGTGTGTGTCTGAGAGTGTGTAAGGAGAGCGTGTGTGTGACCTGATCTTCCTCTACAGTCTATCAGTAACTGAAACACGGGATTAGATGCAAAATAAAGAGTCTTCACTCCCGCACTCTCACACACACTCTCTCACACACACTCTCTCACACACACTCTCTCACACACACTCTCTCTCACACACTCTCTCTCACACACTCTCTCTCACACACACACACACACACACACTTTCTCACACTCTCTCTCTCGCACACACACTCTCTCTCAGTCTCTCTACACTGTTCCCATCCAAAACACCCAGGACAGATACAGCACGGGGTTCGGTACAGAGTAAAGCTCCCTCTACACTGTCCCCATCAAACACTCCCAGGACAGGTACAGCACAGGGTTAGATACAGAGTAAAGCTCTCTCTACACTGTCCCCATCAAACACACCCAGGACAGGTACAGCACGGGGTTAGATACAGATTAAACCTCACTGTACACTCTCCCCATCAAACACTCCCAGGACAGGTACAGCACGGGGTGAGATACAGAGTAAATCTCCCTCTACACTGTCCCCATCCAACACACCCAGGACAGATACAGCACGGGGTTAGATACAGAGTAAAGCTTCCTCTACACTGTCCCCATCAAACACTCCCAGAACAGATACAGCACGGGGTTAGATATAGAGTAAAGCTCCCTCTACACTGTCCCCATCAAACACTCCCAGGACAGATACAGCACGGGGTTAGATATAGAGTAAAGCTCCCTCTTCACTGTCTCCATCAAATAAACCAAGGACAGATACAGCACGGGTTTAGATACAGAGTAAAGCTCCCTCTACACTGTCCCCATCAAAACACTCCCAGGACAGGTACAGCACAGGGTTGGATACAGAGTAAAGCTCCCTCTACACTGTCCCCATCAAAACAGTCCCAGAACAGATACAGCACGGGGTTAGATACAGAGTAAAGCT
>NW_027591898.1:7500-22500 GCF_964213995.1 Mustelus asterias | reverse complement strand
CGGAGCGCCCGGAGGAAACCCACGCAGACACGGGGAGAACGTGCAGACTCTGCACAGACAGTGACCCAAGCCGGGAATCGAACCCGGGTCCCTGGTGCTGTGAGGCAGCAGTGCTAACCACCGGTGATAAGGGGGAGAGTTAACAGAAAGCAGCTGGTGAGAATATACTGGCCGGTTTTAATTTAATCCAAATTAATGAATTAGAAACTTTTAACCTAAGGAATTGACATCCGAGGATTTCAGTTTAAAATCCCATTGAAGCTCCGTGTCTCATAATGGGATGTTTTTGTCTGTATTTAGTAATTAGTGACTTCATATCTCACAGCGAGATAAATAAAACTTTTTTCCAATTGATAGGGACAGCTCAATGGACAAAACTGGTGTGAGAAAGGGGCAAATCCTTTGAAAATGGAGGCAGAGAGGAGGCTTTGTTCAACTCCCATTCTTTCCCTGTCTTCAGCAGGCTGGGCAGGAAGTGTGAGCAGAGAGGGGGGGATAGACAGACACACACTGACACAATCCCCCCAATCCACTCACTCACACATCCCCATTCCCCCTCCACTCGCTGGGTTGTGGGGACCGGCTGCAAGGATTTTCAGGGCTGCTGTGGGGGGGGGGGGGGGGGGGGGTCAGGGGTGATTGAAATGGACGAACACGACCTACAGGGGAAAAGAAATAAAGTTTGAAACTAAACTAAAGAAACTAAAGGCAGGAACTTGCAGAATCCATTGCCGGCCTGCATTAACATATCAAGAGTCAGTCTGACATTGCCACAAACTCCTCTGGGGTGAGAGGGGGAGGGGGGGTGAATTAGCATCTCAATAGAGAGACAGACATTGCAGACATGTCAGAGACTCAGGGTGGGGTTTGCATCCAGCACACTCAGGATAAATGTGAATCTGAGAGCCTTCAGTCTCCACACCAATAATCCCCCTGCACTGAAAACATTCCCACTCTGATTCAGTGTGTGTGTGTGTCAGTGTGTGTGTCAATCTGCGTTTTTACCTGTGCTTTGCTTGTGTGGACATGATGCTGAATGGACTTGAATGGAAATGCTGGACTCCTCGCTGTGATATGTTGTGTGTCTTATTGTTCAAATGGCCGTGTCTCTTTTTCTCTCTTTAACCAATTTATATCTCTTTTTCTCCTGAGGAATTTTGAAAACTGGGGATGTGTCGAGGATCCAAAGGACGGGAATGTTTGTGACCAGGATGAGGGAGAGGAGCTTCTTCCAGAGGGAGGGCTGACTGAGGCCTGTTGCTCAGGCTTCACCCTGAGTGAGTTGTGTCTGTTTATTAACCTGATCCAGATTTAATGTTTCATATCAGAGGGAGCGAGATCTGAATGAGAGTGGAATAGAGAGAGAGAGAGAAACACACAGGGAGGGAACTGTCTCATAGAATCATAGAAACCCTACAGTACAGAAAGAGGCCATTCGGCCCATCGAGTCTGCACCGACCACATATCCCTACATATTTACCACTAATCCCTCTAACCTAGGCATCTCAGGACACTAAGGGCAATGTTTAGCATGGCCAATCAACCTAACCCGCACATCTTTGGACTGTGGGAGGAAACCGGAGCACCCGGAGGAAACCCATGCAGACACGAGGAGAATGTGCAAACTCCACACAGACAGTGACCCAAGCCGGGAATCGAACCCAGGTCCCTGGAGCTGTGAAGCAGCAGTGCTAACCACTGTGCTACCGTGCCACCCTAACTCTTTAGTCTCTGCTTTACAACTGACTTGTTGTGTTTGGGTGTTACTGAGAGATTGTGGAACTGAGAGGAGATCCTGGGTTTTTGCTGTGCTATTTAATTTAAATATTTTCTTGTATTTTAATTATTTTCTCTCTCTTTCCCCAAGAATTAATGTTTAGATTTTACTGAGAGATTGTGTAACTGGGAAGGGGGAATCCTGGCCTCTTGTGCTATTTAATTTAAAGAAAGTAGCCACATGTGAAGTGGAAACACCTTCCCTCAGCTTGTTACACACTGACCTTTCCACAACCCCAACATGTTTACAAACACTCGCTGCAGTTTCTGCAAACTTTGTATCAAACTGCCTCCCATTCTGCTCAATACTGACCCCCTCTCAACCTGGCACTGAACTAGTGTCTGAATTGAGACAGAGACACACAGACAGAGTTTTTAAAGTTGAAAGTTTTGAAGTTTATATATTAGTGTCATAAGTAAGGCTTACATTAACACTGCAATGAAGTTACTGAGAGAGACAGAGAGAGGCAGAGACACACAGACAGAGACATAGATAAAGAGACAGAAAGAGACAGAGAGATAAAGAGACAGAGAGGATGTTTAAAGTTTTAAAGTGTGTTTATTCCTGTCACAAGTCAGGCTCACATTAACGCTGCAGTTACTGAGAGAGACAGAAAGAGAGAGTTTTTAAAGTTGAAAGATTTAAAGTTTATTTATTAGTGTCACAAGGCTTACATTAACACTGCAATGAAGTTAGTGAGAAAGACAGAGATAGAGGGAGCATCCAGAGTGGGTTCAGTAACACATTTATTTATCAGATATCTCTCTCTGTGACTCTTTAGCGATGAGATATTCAGCCAGGATGGTTTCACTGACCCTCTTCAGCAGGCAGATATTCCCAAATCCAGCCTAGGTCTCAGACACACACACACACCACTCACACATTCCCTCTGCTCTGTCCAAGGGAATATTTTAATCCAGGAATTTCTATTTTATATTTACAGGGTGAGGGGGGGAGAAACTCAACTCAAAAATCCTGCAGTCTCTCCAAGCTGCTTTTAAATTTCAATTCAAACCCTGGGCCACATGGGAAGCTGCAGAGATTGGGAAACTTACCAAACCCAGTTTGTGTGTGTGAGTGTCTGCAGCTTTTGTGTCTTTGAACTTGCGAGGGTGCCAGGGAGAGAATGTCACTGTCTTCACCTCTCTCTCTGCCTCTCTGTATTAAAAAATCACCAAATTAAACCACACTCAATAATGTGACCATACACAATTAATTATCAAATATCTGTCTCTCTCGCTTTATCTCTGTCTCTCCCCCTGTTCTCTCTCTCCCTGTCTCTTCTCGAGCAGAAACAGATGGAGACAGAGAGGCAGGGAGACAGAGGAAGAGGGAGGGATGGAAACAGCTGGAGTTGTGGGTTAGATGCAGGGGGGAGAGACACAGGCTGTTAGAGGGAGGGGGGTTTTCAGTGAGGGACAGGGTCTCCAGTTTAATTCTGAGGGTCCTGAGAGAGGGATTTCACTGTCTCAGCCCCTCTCTGGCTCCCTCACTCTGTATAAACAATTCCCAAATTAAAAAACGCTCAACACAGCTGACTGCACTTTGTGTGATCTTGCTGTGCACCACAGGGATTTTAGTTTTAAAAAGGGTTACTTTTAAGAGGGAGTTCCAGCCTTTCTGGAGATTTGGGATGATGCAGACACACACACACAGGGTAGTGAGTGGGGAAGGGGGGTCACAGCAGGCGAGAGAGTGGGGGGGAGGGGGGGAGGACTGTGTCCCATCTGATTCAGGTTCACATGGCTGCTGCTGCTGCTGTGGGATCTTGCTGTGCACACACTGGGCCTGTGGCCTTTGCCTGCACTGCAACAACGACCACACTTTATTAAACTAAATCTGGCTCAGGGACCGCAAAGTGGGTTCAAGGAAAAAGCTTGAAAAGGGGTCGGGTAAATTCAAGCACTTTAATCGCCAAGGCATCGTAGGCTCTGGAGCAGGTGCTGGGGAATGGGAGGAGGATAGATTGGGATTTGATGGCCAACATGGAGCTGGTGGGCCGAAGGGCCTGTTTCTGTGCTGTGTGACTCCAGATTCTTTTCTCTCTCTCTTTTCCCAGGAATTTCTATTTGGATGGGGGGGTGGGTATAGAATTTCCCTGTCTCTGTCTCTCCAGTATTCTTACCAATCCCAGCACCCCTCCCCTCTCTCTCTCCCCAGACATTCCTGTCTATATTTCATCTTTCAATAAAATGTTTAAGAAAACACCAATGTGAATTGTTGCCAATTTAATTTGGGAAGAGAGAGAGAGTGGATCCCATTTCCCACACACTCTCCTGCAGTCCTCACCCACAACATTTATTTAATCTGGCCCTCACCAGGTTGTGTGTGCGTGTGTGGGATCTGGCTATGCACACAGGTGGGTCTGGCTCCCTATTCCTCGCACTGTGACCGTGAGCAGAACTTTAAACAGGAAAGATTGAGGGGAAGGAGAAGGGTTGGGGAGGCGGAGGAGGCAGAGAGAGAGATAGAGAAATGGAGGGAGAGCTAAACAGAGAGGGTGTGGGGGGGTGTGAGAGGGTCTCAGCAGGGGCAGGGGGAAAGAGACACAGAGTCTGGGGCTGCCCTCCTCCATCGTGGGACTGGCAGTGGGATCTTGCTGTGCAGAATTACCTTCATTGTCATTTGAATCATTCATTCATTGACTAAGAGAGGGTGGGGGTGTGATTGTGGGATTATAAATATTGTTACCACTCTGAGGTGATGTTTCCCTCTGCGCTATTTTGTAACCCCCCAAATGGATAACCTCGCCTCGTAATCTTAAGTAAGTGTGTGTGAGACAGGAGGAAGCTACTGGTTTTAGACAGATGTGCAGAAGGAGGTCATTCGGCCCATCTAGTCTGTACCGACCACAATCCCAACCAGGCCCTATTCCCATGACCCCACACTTTTAACCTGCTAATCCCCCTGACACTGGGGTCAATTTAACACGGCCAATCCACCCAACCCGCACAGCTTTGTGCTGTGGGAGGAATTGGTAAATTAAAGCAGGATCTGACACTCTCTGTATCAGGAACAACTAACAGGTCTTTAATTTAGACTGGGTGACAACCTTATTAAAACAATGAACAAACTGAATAAACTCCCCAGTAGAATGCTGTTCCAATGACAAGACTCACTCAGGAATAATGAAATAAATCATTACAGAATAGAGTCACCCTCAAATAATATAATACCAGGCGTCTGTTGGAAGTGTGAACTTTCTTCTGCTGCTTGGGTCTGGAATACTTTCTGAGTTGGTTTCTGCTTCTATTTAGATGGTGATGTGATGAAGCTGTATATATTACTGCAGGATTCAGTATCAGACTCTCCCTCCTTCAATCTAAAGAGGCAGCAAGGTCGCTCCCTCCCTGTTATTTCCCCCTGTCCCGGGTTTAAATACCCAGAATTTCCTCACAGTATTCCTGCAATTTGAGTGGCTTGAGGCTGTCACCAACGCCCCAATTTGAATGCAATTGGTTGTGTGTGTTTGAGAGCTTGTTTTAAAATCATTCACGCAATTCAAAGCCTGTTTTGCTCTGCTGGGACTCTGGCTGCTGCTTTGGACACAAATGTTGTAAAGTTGTCTTCTGCAGCCCTGCTTTCTGCAGTTTAAAATCCCCAGCACAAAGATACAGGCTTTCTAAAGACACAACGCTGGATGGTTCGTTTTGGTTTTCTCAGCATTTCTTTTCAATATTTACATTTGTCAAACACCACATTTTTAACCTTATATATGTAGCTTCATAACAATATTGGACAGGGAGAGAGAGAGTGGGAGAGACAGAGAGAAAGTCACACAAAGAGAGAGGGAGAGAGAGACAGAGAGAGAGAGAAAGTCACATGGAGTAATGAGGATGGGGCCTGGATGTGAATGTGGGCGCTGTAGACCTGATGGGCCGAATGGCCTCCTTCTGTACTGTAGGGTCCTATTATTCTGTAATGGGGGCTGCGTGCGGTGTGAGGGGAGGGTGGAAGGGGACAGGGGGTGGGGGCAGCACTGGTTCCCTTTTCCCCCCCTCCCTCCTCCCAGGCCCTGTCCGGGAGGTTTCGGGGCTGGAGGGGATTGTTCTGGTTGACTGGCCGGGGCCTGGGGAACCTGTTCTTTGTCCAGGATGTATAATGCAGCCTCTGTGACCAGGCCTCAATCCCAGGCCTAACCTCAGGAAGGCTTTTGCATTTTGCTCCTTTTCCAAACAGTGCCTGTGTTTAAATCGATGGGACTCGACGGTCGAATAAAACCTGCAGCAGACACTTTAATACAAAGAACAGCACAGCACAGGAACAGGTCCTTTGGCCCTCCAAGCCTGCGCCGATCATGTTTCCCTATCGAGACCAATGGCCTGTAACCCTCTATACCCCGTTTGTTCATGTGTCTATCCAGATAAATCTTAAATGTCACTAATGTATCTGCCTCAACCACCTCACTTGGCAGCGCATTCCAGGCCCCCACCACCCTCTGTGTAAAAACCTTCCCCGCACATCTCCACTCAACCTTTCCCCCTTATCTTGAACTTGTTCCCCTTGTAATTATCATTTCTGTCCTGGGAAAAAGCTCCCAACTGTTCATCCTCGCCACACCCCTCATAATTTTATAAACTTCCAGCTGGTCGTCCCTCAGCCTCCGTCTTTCCAGGGAGAACAATCCCAGTTTATTCAATCACTCCTCACAGCCAATACCCTCCATAGCAGGCAACATCCTGGTCAACCCTTTCATTGGATTTGGGATGTGATTGTGGGTTTTCCTGCTATATCTCTTTCTCTTCAATCTTTCTCCCGTGATTGAGAGTTATCAGGGAGGGAGAGAGAGAGAAAGGGATGGTAACAGAGAGAGAGAGAGAGAGAGAAAGGGATGGTAACAGAGAGAGAGAGAGAGCAAAGGCAGAGGGGCAGGGAGAGGAGAGAGATTGGAGGGGAGTGGGTTAGCGGGTGGGGGAGGGGGCGCCTCCGCTGTGCACTCACAGCCCAGCCAGCTCCCCAGTCTCTGGTTAGGTGCATTAACCCACTCTGGCGCATTAACAGGCGCCAGAGTGTGGCGACTAGGAGAATTTCACAGTAACTTCATTGCAGTGTTAATGTAAGCCTTACTTGTGACTAAGAAATAAACTTTACTTTATACTTTACTCTGAGATAAAGACCCTCACTCACAGCCTCCCAGAAGGTGGGATTTATAAACAGCGACTGTGTAACTGAGGCTGAATCTGTGCTGTTGTGTTTGAAAATATATTTTCCTCATATTTGATGTGTTGTAAAGATATTGGAATGTGGCTGCTACCACATTGCAGTGAGAGAGAGATGTAGCTTTGCAGAAGGAGCTTCCCTCCCCATTTCCCCATGGAAATCACTGAGAAATAGCAGACGTGGCCCACAACACGTCATTATTTGAAACGGTCAGACAGAAACTTATCAGAGAGAGCATTTTAATCCCCATTCATCCCCAGATGGAGAAACAGAGCAGAGATCAGGACAGATTATCCAGAGTAGGAGAGACCGGGGCAGAGATGGGGTATTGGATATATATATAGATCTGGGGGGAAAGCAAAAGAGACACAGAGGGGGCTGGACAGGTTCAGAGATAGAGGCAGAGAAACGGGCAGAGAGAAAGAAACAGCGAGAGACAGAGGGAATGGGAGAGAGAGGTGTGACTGTGCTCGGAGTGGAAGGTTCCCTGTTCATATCGAATGTACAAACAGCCCCAATCCTGGAGTGACTCATTATTTTTATTTGGGGTGGGGGAGAGATGGAGGGGGGGGGGAGCGAGGGAGAGAGAGGAAGAAGTGTGGTTCCCTCATTGCCCACTCACTTTAGCCCAATCCTCACTTAAAATATCACTTTGTATCTGGCCCTGCTCAGACTGTGTGTGGGATCTTGCTGTGCCCTCCTCCCCACCCCATATTCTCTGCACTGTAACAGCGCCCCACACTTTAAACATGAAAAGATGGAGAGGAAGGAGGGTGGGGTAGAGAGAGAGGAACAGAGAATGGGTGGGGAGTGTCGGGGGCTCAGTGGAGGGGGGTAGGGGGATAGAGACAGAGGCTCTGGGGGTGGAGGGGGAGGTGGGTGTCCTCCTGCAGTGTGGGACTCCCTGTGGATCCTGATTGCAGCATTCCCAGTCTCTCTCTCTCCCTTTCACTGTGAAGCACTCGGGAGGGAGAGGGAGCTGAAATTCAAATTTCTGAGCCTGGGGGAAAGGCTTGTTCTCAATCCCACAGTCCTGCTTGTGTTTTTAGACAGGGCGCTGGGATTTGTGGGTGTGGATGGAGAAGATTGTTCTGTTTAACTGGGGGGTGGGAGAGAGGGGGGTTTGTTCTTTCTACCTGAGGAATAATGCAGCCTCTGTGACTAGACCGCACTTCATGGCCTAAATCTCAGCAGCACTTTTGCATTCGCTTAATTCCCCTTTAAGTGGCTGAATTCAATGGTTCAATAAAATGTGAAGCAGCCGCTTCAGGGTGGGATTGTGGATTTTCCTGCCCGACTTGCCCCCTCTCATTTCCCTTTTGATTGTGAGTTTTATTTTAAACGGTCAGACAGAAACTTAGAGAGAGCATTTCAATCCAGATTCACCTCGAGGTAGAGAAACAGAGCAGAGATCAGGACAGGTTATCCAGAGACGGGGTATTGGACAGATATAGATCTGGGGGAAGTGTGTAGGAGACGGAGAGGGAGAAACAGAGTGAGGGGAGAGAGGTGACTGATAGAAGTGGGAACTTCATTGGGGCCTCCTGTGTTTATTCACTGGCCTGTCTCTGGAGTAAAGCCCCCAGAATGCTTTGACGTGTTTAATAAATTCAATATCGGGACAGTCAGGAGGCAGTTGGAAGTTCATTGCATTTGAAACGTGTTCCCATTTTGTCAGGGTTTAATAATGAGGAGGTGAAAATGAATGTTTCCCCCACCCCCCCCAGTGAGATTGTGAATTTCAGCAAGTCCTGGGATCTTGCTGTGCCTTTTATTGTTTTTAATCAGCTTTTGTTTTGTGTTTAATCAAATTTCACTTTATTTTCTCTTTCTCTCTTCCAAGGAGAATTCCTTTGGAAACTTTGGCGATGCAGAGAGCGAATAGTTTTGCCATGAGGAATCCTCGGACAAGAGCTATAACCAGAGAGAAAAATATTAATAAAAGTCCCCGTGTCTTTGTCGTTCATTTTTATACACAGATAGACTGGTGGGGCTTTTACACTGAGGGTTAGTGGTCTGTGCGTCAGGGGGAGGGGGTATTCCCAGTGATCCCTGCTCCAATGTAATCCCACAGATTTCAATCCCTCTCCCTGAAGCTCTGTCTGTGCAACTCCCCCATCCTCAGAACTGTTTCTCCACATCTTTCCAATCCCTGTCTCTCCTCATCCTTTATACCTCAGCCTCTCACAATGGCAGCATCTTTCCCTTTTTCTCTCCTTCTCTCTGTCTTTCACTCTCTCTGAAACGTTGTCACTCTGTCTTGCCAAAGCCCCACTTTCTACTTATCTCCACATCTCACTTTGTATCTCAGCCTCTCTGGACATCTCCCTCTCTCTCTCTGTGGATCATTTTATCTCAATCACAGCAGCCTCCTCTCCGTCTCTCTCTCTATCTCTGCTCCCCCCTCTGTCTATCTCTGCTCCCTCTCTGTGACTCATTCTGTCTGAAGTACAGCAGCATTCTCTCTCACTCCCCATCTCTATATCTGTTCACAATAACTTCATTGCAGTGTTAATGTAAGCCTACTTGTGATTAACAAATAAAATTTTAACTTTAACTCTACTTTTGTCTCTTATCTCTCTCTCTATCGCTTCCCTCTATCTGCTTCCCCCTCTCTCTGATCTCTGCTTCCCCCTCTGTGAATCAGTCTGAATTACAGTCGCATCCTCCCCATCTCCCTGATCTCTGCTTCCCCCTCTCTGTGAATCATTCTGTCTGAATTACAGCAGCATTCTCTCTATCTCCATCTCTATATCTCTGCTTCTCTGTCTCTTATATCTCTCTCTCTGCTCTCTCGTGGGGGACGGGCCAGATCACGGGTTTGCTGTTCACAAGCAGCAAAGGCCCAGGAACGCAGAGGGAGGGAATCAGGGGCAATTCAGAGGGATCCAGCACTGCTGAAAGGGGGGAGTGTGTAATACAGGGGTTTGTTCAGAGCCGGGGCTATTAGACAGAGAGGGAAGGGGCCGGTGGGGGAGGCTGTTGTACAAGAGCGGGAAAAATTATAACACAGGCTGACCAGAGTCAGGGGTTATCAGAGAAAGGGGGCAATGGAGGAGGGGAGGGGGAATCAGACAGGGGGTCTGTTGTACAGGATGGGGGTGGGGGATGTTATAACACAGGCTGCTCAGTGTCAAGGGAATTAGTCATTTGAACGTTAATGTTTAAAATGGGCAGAGTTTCCACATCCAACTCCACCAGGAGCTGTTTACAGGGGGGTGGTGGACGGGGATGGACGCGCGGAGGGGGGGGGGTACTAATTAGAAAGGGGGGGATCTGTCAGTCCAGAGGCTGTTCACAGGGAGGGAGTGGGAATTTGCCAGGTTGAGAGGGGCGGGGGGGGGAAAGAGGGGAACTTAGAGGGATACGGGGCTCAGAGGGAAGGATCGGGAGATTTAGAGGGATTGTGAGGAGGGACGACAGATTTGGCTGGAGTGGGGGGGGGATTGAGGGGGATTAAAGGGGGAGAGTGGAGAGGGATGTAGGGGGAGACTCAGGGATTGTGGTCGGGAATTAGAGGGATTCAGGGGGATTTAAGGGTCTCATGGGGACTTTGGGATTTAGCGGGGCTGAGAGGGAGGGAATCGGGGGGAATTCGGGAAGAGGGGGCTCAGAGGGGGATTTCTGGGGTTCTGAGGGATACAGGAGGGATTGGGGGGTTTACGGGGATTAAAAGACATGGTTTGGTGCTCAGACAGATAGAAGGGGTGGGATTGGAGAGGGAGCAGGATTCGGGGGCAGAGGAATGTGGCGAGGGTGGGTGCGATCTCGGGAGACATTCAGGGGGGATTCCAGAGGAATCTCAGGGGCTTAGAATCTGGGGAGGGTCTGGATGGGGTAGGGAGTCAGAGGGAGTTAGCAGGGGGGCGAGTCGGGGTGGAGGGAAAGGGATTGAGGGCGGGGTGGATTTATAGGGATTTGGGAGGGGGGAAATTCAGAGAGGGATTTAGGGTGGGGCCTTGCATCAGGGTTAGAATTGGGGGGGTGTCGAGCGATTCGGAGTGGGGGGGTGACTCAGAGGGATTCAGGGGTGGGGAGGACTGAGGAAGGATTGGGTGGCTTGATTTTGGCAGGGGGGGGGCAAAGGGAGCCTTTGGGGGGGGGCTGAGGATTTGGGGCAGGAACTTGGAGGATTCAGGGGGCTGAGAGTCAGATTGGCAGTGGGTGTCAGAGAGATTGAGCGGGGGGAGGGGGTGTTTACAGAGTCGGATTAAAGGAGATCGGGCAGAGGGACAGGGAATCAGGTGGGGGAAAGAGGAGTTTTGGGGGGGAATTAGTGGAGATTGAGGGCAGCGGGTTGAGAAGGATTGGGAGTGGCTCAGAGGGCTTTGGCGGTGAGTTCCTGAGAGAGAGTGAGTGGGGGGGGTGATTAGAGTGGGATTGGAGAAGATTGGGCAGAGAGGATCGGGGGGAGGGGCCGAGAGAGATTGGGCAGCAGGGGGGGCAATGCCCGGGGGGGGCAATGCCCGGGGGGGGGGCAATGCCCGGGGGGGGGGCAATGCCCGGGGGGGGGCAATGCCCGGGGGGGGGCAATGCCCGGGGGGGGCAATGCCCGGGGGGGGGCAATGCCCGGGGGGGGGGCAATGCCCGGGGGGGGGGCAATGCCCGGGGGGGGGGGGGCAATGCCCGGGGGGGGGCAATGCCGGGGGGGGGCAATGCCGGGGGGGGGGCAATGCCGGGGGGGGGGCAATGCCGGGGAAGGATGAATAAAAAAACATCAGACACGTCTCTGTCCGATATTAGTTTACTGTCCCCTTTAATATATTTCAGAAATTAGATGGGCACATGAAGGAAATGAAGTTGCAGGAGGAAAGGGAATATAGAAAGGGAATGGGACTGACTGGATTGTTCGACAGAGAGTCGGCATGGATTTGAACAAAGAACAATACAGCACAGGAACAGGCCCTTCGGCCCTCCAAGCCCGTGCCGCTCCCTGGTCCAAACTAAACCATTATTTTGTGTCCCTCCATTCCCACTCCGTTCATGTGGCTATCTAGATAAGTCTTAAACGTTCCCAGTGTGTCCGCCTCCACCACCTTGCCTGGCAGCGCATTCCAGGCCCCCACCACCCTCTGTGTAAAATATGTCCTTCTGATATCTGTGTTAAACCTCGTCCCCTGCACCTTGAACCTATGACCCCTCGTGAACGTCACCACTGACCTGGGGAAAAGCTTCCCACCGTTCACCCTATCTATGCCTTTCACAATCTTATACACCTCCATCAAGTCTCCCCTCATCCTCCATCTTTCCAGGGAGAACAACCCCAGTTTACCCAATCTCTCCTCATAACTAAGCCCCTCCATACCAGGCAACATTCTGGTAAACCTCCTCTGTGCTCTCTCCAAACCCTCCACGTCCTTCTGGTAGTGTGGCGACCAGAACTGGACGCAGTATTCCAAATGCGGCCGAACCAACGTTCTATACATCTGCAACATCAGACCCCAACTTTTATACTCTATGCCCTGTCCTATAAAGGCAAGCATGCCATATGCCTTCTTCACCACCTTCTCCACCTGTGACGTCACCTTCAAGGATCTGTGGACTTGCACGCCCAGGTCCCTCTGCGTATCTACACCCTTTATGGTTCTGCCCTTTATCGTATAGCTCCTCCCTACATTATTTCTACCAAAATGCATCACTTTGCATTTATCAGGATTGAACTCCATCTGCCATTTCTTGGCCCAAATTTCCAGCCTATCTATATCCTTCTGTAGCTTCTGACAATGCTCCTCACTATCTGCAAGTCCTGCCAATTTTGTGTCGTCCGCAAATTTACTGATTCAGATTGAGTTACTGAATGGACTCCTGCCCTGTAATGACTCGATGAGTGGAAATATATAACATAGCTTCAGTGTTACATTACAAGATGAGAAATAATAATAAATGTACTTTGTTACAGAACCATAAATAATATACCAAATCTACAATATAACAACACGAGGCATATCTCTGTCCTATATTAATTTATTGTTCTCTTAAATGTCAGCCATCTCCTGGGGAACCAGCCCTTTAATTGTGAACATTCGGAAAGAGACCATCCTTTTAGCCAAACAAATAAATGTGTCAAGCTGAGGGAGCAAAGGATGTCAATGTCTTTAAGTCAGAAAGAGAGAAACCTGGGCCAACCTTTCCAGAGTCTGCAGCCTCCCTGGATTCACTTCATTCCCTTCAGTTGCTGCAAGTCCCCAATTTCCCCCAGAATGAGAAAATAAATGGAAAGGGGAATGAAAGAAAGTGTTTTACTCACAGATGTGGGAGACAGAAGGAAGTTTGAGTCTGTCTGTACTCAATATTCATTCAGAGAGACCTCTTTTTAGGTCAAACCAAGTAAACAAACTCAAATTAAATCAGGACAAAGTAAAAGGGGCAGCTCCCCAAAAAGGAGGGGGAACAGCCCGAACAGAAATCAAAATGCAAAGGAAACTTAAAAACATCAAATTAAAATGTGATTATTAGGGTCAATAATGCACCCCAACCCCTGCGGTGCCCAGCGGGCACGGAAAGCGTCAACCTCGCCCGTGGACACCGCATGCTCCCTCTCCAGGGACACCTGGCCGCGAACGTAGCCGCGGTAGAGGGGCAGACAGTCAGGATGGACGGCCCCCTCGATCGCCCGCTGCCTGGACCGGTAAATGGCGCGTTTCGCCAGGCCCAGGAGCAGGTTCACGAGGAGGTCGCCATCCCGACCCTCCCCTCTCCGCACCGGGTGTCCGTAGATCAGGAGCGTGGGACTGAAGTGCAAACAAAACATCAATAAAAGGATCTTTAGAAAAACATAAAGGGAGTGCAGCCTAAGACACTCAACATAGACATGGTCCACGGACTCCACAAGGCCACAGAAAGGGCAGTCTTCGGAGCCCGTGAACCAGTGAATCCTACGGTTGTGCGGAACTGCTGCATGCATCACCCTCCACCCCAGGTCCCCGACGTAATTGGGGGAGATCCCTCCGTAGAGGGACCTCCAGCGGGGACCTCCGCCGCCCGGCGGCAACAAGGCCCGCCAAGGTGTATCCGGGCGACAGGCGAGGAGGCGGTAGTGGAGGGTGTGCAGCAGCAGCCCGCACAGGAAACGCCTCCGCGCGGTAGAAAAAGGCACGGAGGGCATTTCCGCGAGGCGGCTCAGGCTGTGGGGCACCTCACCCAGGGGAGGGGGCTGAGGCTTTGGGCCAATGTGGAATTCCGCCCGAACAGGGGAACGCTCGGGCGGGATCCCACCGCACGCCTGCGCCGTCTCATGTTTGCGTGCAGTTTCGGGGCCGAGCACGACCGTCCTAAGGTCTAGGATGGCTTTGGCCGCGCGCCAGACGGACGTCCCCGCGCGCTCAGCCAGCACGCGGGGACTCATCCAGCCCGCCCCTCTCTCATCGAGCACGTCCCCGATTCTGGTCACCCCGGCGTCCACAGCCCCCCTCTCCGCCGGTCTGCGCCTTCACAAGACTCTGGACACAATGGGTAAAGAGAGATAGAGAGTGAGAGATGGATTCATATCTATACATGATGAGAGAGAGAGAGATTGCCCCAATACAAACATCACTCCCCAACCTCTCTATCCCCCTCCCCAGCAACTATCTGAAGCTAAATTAATGTCACAACATTACTGCCATCTTTTACCCAAAACGTAGCTTCAGACCCTGTCCCTCTATATTTAACCACCCCGTCTCTGACATCTCCTCCAGTCACACAACCCTGTGAGATGTCTGCACCGCTCTAATTGTGGCATCATGAGCGTTCCACATGCAACATGACTTGCATCGATAAACTCTCATCTCCAACATTTCAATTGAAATTTCAAAGCTCAATGTCTTTGAAGCCGAATGGTCCAGATTGCCATGGCCTTCAATGTGAACAAGTTGTTTGTGATGTCACTACAGAGGTTGTCTAGGAAACAATGACTGAACACAGGGGGTGAATGTGAGAAGCTGAAGTTTCCACTTGAAGACATTCCCAGTGTCTCTGAGCAGCTGAACTGGGGAAGCCTTTGGGCAGAGACTGTGCTGCTGCTATTGCCCTTCCTGGCCACCAGGCGTCGCTGTGACGCTCCCGGGGGCTGCTCCTCCCAGTGT
>NW_027591898.1:0-2500 GCF_964213995.1 Mustelus asterias | reverse complement strand
GAGAAACAGAGACAGAGAGAGAGACAGGGAGAGAGACAGGGAGAGAGACAGGGAGAGAGACAGGGAGAGAGACAGGGAGAGAGACAGGGAGAGAGACAGGGAGAGAGACAGGGAGAGACAGAGACAGAGAGAGACAAAGACGGAGAGAGACAGAGAGAGAGGGAGACAGAGAGAGAGGGAGACACAGAGAGAGGGAGACACAGAGAGAGGGAGACACAGAGGGAGGGAGACACAGAGAGAGGGAGACACAGAGAGAGGGAGACACAGAGAGAGGGAGACACAGAGAGAGGGAGACACAGAGAGAGGGAGACACAGAGAGAGGGAGACACAGAGAGGAAGGCACAGAGAGAGGGAGACACAGAGAGAGGGAGACACAGAGAGAGGGAGACACAGAGGGAGGGAGACACAGAGAGGGAGACACAGAGAGAAGGAGACACAGAGAGAGGGAGACACAGAGGGAGGGAGACACAGTGAGAGGGAGACAGAGACAGAGGGACAGAGAGAGAGAGAGAGAAAGAGAGGGACAGACCAAGAGAGAGACAGAGAGAGAGACAGAGACACAGAGAGAGGTAGAGAGAGAGAGAGGGAGACAGACAGAGAGACACAGAGAGGGAGACAGAGATAGAGCGCGACAGAGACAGAGTGACAGAGAGAGAGAGAGAGAGACAGAGAGAGAGAGAGAGAGACAGAGAGAGAGAGAGAGAGACAGAGAGAGAGGGAGAGAGACAGACAGAGAAAGAGAGAGGGACAGAGAGAGACACAGTGAGAGAGAGAGACACACAGTGAGAGAGGGAGAGAGACAGAGACAGAGAGAGAGATAGACAGAGAGAGACAGAGATGCAAAGAGAGAGAGACAGAGACAGAGACAGAGAGAGAGACAGACAGAGACAGACAGAGAAAGACAGAGAAAGACAGAGAGAAACAGAGAGAGACAGAGGCTCAAAGAGAGAGAGACAGAGCGAGAGGGGGCCAGAAAGAGAGAGAGAAACAGAGAGACAGAGAGAGAGAGGGACAGAGACAGAGACAAAGACGGAGAGAGACAAAGACGGAGAGAGACAGAGAGAGACAAAGACGGAGAGAGACAGAGAGAGAGGGAGACAGAGAGAGGGGGAGACAGAGAGGGAGGGAGACAGAGAGGGAGGGAGACAGAGAGGGAGGGAGACACAGAGGGAGGGAGACACAGAGGGAGGGAGACACAGAGGGAGGGAGACACAGAGGGAGGGAGACACAGAGGGAGGGAGACAGAGAGGGAGGGAGACACAGAGGGAGGGAGACACAGAGGGAGGGAGACGCAGAGGGAGGGAGACGCAGAGGGAGGGAGACGCAGAGGGAGGGAGACGCAGAGGGAGGGAGACACAAAGGGAGGGAGACACAGAGGGAGGGAGACACAGAGGGAGGGAGACAGAGAGGGAGGGAGACACAGAGGGAGGGAGACAGAGAGGGAGGGAGACACAGAGGGAGGGAGACAGAGAGGGAGGGAGACAGAGACAGAGGGACAGACCAAGAGAGAGACAGAGAGAGAGACAGAGACACAGAGAGAGGGAGAGAGAGAGAGACAAAGACAGAGACAGAGAGAGAGACAGAGAATGACAGACAGAGAGAGACAGAGAGAGACCGAGACAGAGAGAGACAGAGACGCAAAGAGAGAGAGAGAGAGACAGAGAGAGACCGAGACGGAGAGAGACAGAGGCGCAAAGAGAGAGAGAGAGAGAGACAGAGCGAGAGGGAGCATGAAAGAGAGAGAGAAACAGAGACAGAGAGAGAGACGGACAGACCAAGAGAGAGACAGAGAGAGAGAGAGGGAGAGACAGAGAGTGAGACAGAGACACAGAATGAGTCAGAGAGAGAGACAGAGACAGAGAGAGGGAGAGAGACAGAGAGAGAGAGACAGAGACAGAGAGGGACAGAGAGAGAGAGAGAGAGAGGGGGACAGACCAAGAGAGAGACAGAGAGAGAGAGGGACAGAGAGAGAGGGGGAGAGACCAAGAGAGAGACAGAGAGAGAGAGGGACAGAGAGAGAGAGAGACAGAGAGGGGGACAGACCAAGAGAGAGACAGAGACAGAGACACAGAGAGAGTCAGAGTCAGAGAGAGAGTCAGAGAGATTCAGGAAGCGAAACAGAGACAGGGACAGAGAGAGACAGAGATAGAGAGAGAGAGACAGAGACAGAGAGAGACAAAGACGGAGAGAGACAGAGAGAGACAAAGACGGAGAGAGACAGAGAGAGACAAAGACGGAGAGAGACAGAGAGAGAGGGAGACAGAGAGAGAGGGAGACAGAGAGGGAAGGAGACACAGAGGGAGGGAGACACAGAGGGAGGGAGACACAGAGGGAGGGAGACACAGAGGGAGGGAGACACAGAGGGAGGGAGACAGAGAGGGAGGGAGACAGAGAGGGAGGGAGACACAGAGGGAGGGAGACACAGAGGGAGGGAGACACAGAGGGAGGGAGACACAGAGGGAGGGAGACACAGAGGGAGGGAGACACAGAGGGAGGGAGA
>NW_027591897.1:0-70000 GCF_964213995.1 Mustelus asterias | reverse complement strand
CACAACCGTAGGATTCACTGATTCACGGGCTCCGAAGACTGCCCCTTCTGTGGCCTTGTGTCTTAGGCTGCACTCCATTTTTGTTTTCCTAAAGAACCTTTTATTGATGTTTTGTTTGCACTTCAATCCCACGCTCCTGACCTACGGACACTCGGTGCGGAGAGGGGAGGGTCAGGATGGCGACCTCCTCGTGAACCTGCTCCTGGGCCTGGCAAAACGCGCCATTTACCGGTCCAGGCAGCGGGTGATCGAGGGGGCCGTCCATCCTGACCGACTGCCCCTCTCGCGCGGCTATGTTCAAGGCCAGGTGTCCCTGGAGAGGGAGCATGCGGTGTCCACGGGCGCGGTTGACGCCTTCCGTGCCCGTTGGGCACCGCAGGGGTTGGGGTGCGTTATTGACCCTGATGAAAACATCAAATTAAAATGTGATTAAGTTTCCTTTGTACTCTGAGTTTTGTTCTAACTGTTCCCCCTCCTTTTGGGGAGCCGCCCCTTTTTACTTTGTCCTCATTTAATTTGAGTTTGTTTATTTGGTTTGACCTAAAAAGAGTCAAAACTCACTTTTTTCCTTTTTATTTAAAAACAAACGGCGGCGGGGGAGGGGCTCGCCGTGACGTCGGGCCAACATGGCGGCGGTCCCGCCCCTCCACAGGCCCCGGGTGTTCCGCAAACGAGCAGCGGCTCGGCCGGAGATGACAGGAGGTGACACTGGGAGGAGCAGCAGCAGCAGCCGGGAGTGTTACAGCGACCCCTGGCGGCCAGGAAGGGGAACAGCAACAGCACCATCTCTGCCCAAAGGCTTCCCCAGTTCAGCTGCTCAGAGGCACTGGGAACCTCTTCAAATGTAAACTGCAGCTTCTCAAATTCTCCATCCATCCATCTCACCCTCCCTGCATCCATCTCACCCACCCTGCATCTATCTCACCCTCCCTGCACCCATCTCACCCTCCCTGCATCCATCTCACCCTCCCTCTATCCATCTCACCCTCCTTCCCTCTCTCCATCCATCCCTCTCCTACAACAAGAACCATTCATTCAGCACAACATCTTCCCGCTTATTCCGCCAGTCTGTCTTCCAGCCTTTATCAAATCCACTCAGCTCCCACATACTTTAAACCATTAGATATTACAATTCAAACATTATCATCTCTCCAATTTAATATTTGTCCAAGGTGATCAGAGACAAAGAAAATTTGGCATGCCCACTACGACTCTCAGCAACTTTTACAAATGCACCATAGAAAGCATTTTCTGGCTGTCTTAGTTTATGGCTCCTGCTCTACGTCTGAGGTTACGTTCCAACAGACTCAAGAACAGCTTCTTCCCAGCTGCCGTCAGACTTTTTAATGGCCCAATCTTGCATTAGTACATCCTCGTGCATTGCTGCACCCGAGCTATCACTGTAACACTACATTTTGCACTCTCTCCTTTCCTTCTCTATGAATGTCATGCTCTGCCTGTCTTGCATGCAAGAAACAATACTTTGCACTCTATGTTAACCAATGTGACAGTAATAAATCAAAACAAAAGATATCATCAATTAAAATCCCAGCAGATGTGAAAGCGACTGGAAGCTGCATCTGAATCTCCTGTTGTTCGGTCAACCATGACAGACCAATCTGAGACATTGACATGTAATAAATGGCTTTGTCAGCTGAGTTTTATGTGTTAACCTCCAGGTCTTTGCCATATTTAGAAATTATAATAATTTCTGCCACCAAAATGAGAGATGTACTGCTGAAGCTTTATAAGGCTCTGGTCAGACTACCTTTGGAGTATTGAGAGCAAATTTGGGCCTGTATTAAGGAAAGAATGTGCTGGTCCAGAAGATGTTCACAAGAATGATCCTGGGAATGAAAAGCTGGACGTTGGAGGAGCGTTTGAGGTCTCTGGGTCTGTACTCGGAGTTTAGAAAGGTGAGGGGGTCCTCAATGAAACTTACAGAATACTGAAAGGCCTGGAGAGAGTGGACGTGAGGAATATGCTTCGATTTGTAGGAGAGACTATGATCCGAGGGCACAGCGTCAGAATAAAAGGACAACCGTTTTGCACCGAGATGAGGAGGACTTTCTTCAGCCAGAGGTTCGTGAATCTGTGGAATTCATTGCCATAGAAGGCTGTGCATGGCCAGTTCATTGAGTGTATTTAAGACAGAGATAGATACGTTCTTGATTGGTAAGGGGATCAACCGTTATGGGGAAAAGACAGGAGAATGGGGTTGGAAATTCATCAGCCGTGAATAAATGGTGGAGTAGGCTCGATGAGCAGAATAGCTGAATTCTGCTCCTGTATCTTATGGTCTTTTCAGTTTCACGCTCACTGTTACCTACAGTATTTACACTAGTCCCCCGCTCTTTATTAGCTTGTGTACGCTTTAGTTTCAGCACTTCAATGGCTCCCAATTAAAATTTGACGAATTAACCAAATAGCATTTGATTTTAAATGACTACAGTTATACAGATGATAAAATTAGGAATATCCATTACAATTACAGAGCAGCAGCATTAACCCTTTCTCTTCCAAGACTGAATGACATAGATCATGTCACATACTGAGCAGTATTCAGTTAAAACTAGCACAGACCAGGCAACACAATAAAGTTAGTTTAAATTGCAATAATGGATGTTATGAATAGTTTGTTCTGAAGAAATAATACTAATTTGGAAGTGATTAATTCATAGTCTTTGAAGAATTTCCCCGATTCAATGTCATGCTTTTAATGGTATAGAATATCTACCCACTTTTCAGCGCCGACATCTGCAACTGTAGATGGATGAAAAGGAACAATCTGACAAACACCAGGTAATATCTGTCAGAGTAAAATAAACAGTTTGTTAAATAATGGTAATATCTGACATCATGCATCTCTCCTGAGGTCTTTGGGATAATCCAAAATAAGTCATACATTCAGAAATTAAATAAAGCTGAGGTGAGTGCGCAGGGACACAATGAAATAGTGAATTACAGCTTTCTATGCTGCAGCTCTGCATCTGCTCAGTGAGATATAAAGAACAAGGAAAGTGCAAACTGCATTTCCGAGGCTCCGATCCTGTCCAATGCAGCACCAGTGTTCCTTTTTTGCTTTCGTTCGAGGGATGTCGGTTTCAGAGGAAATGTTATCACTTTTGTCCAACTTAAATTTCATTTGGCGACAGGGTGCTGAGAATTCATTAACCGCTGTAACGCATGGGTTTGTGGTTTGTGCTGTGTGTTTCTCTGGGTGTATGGCTGCATGTTGTGTGTATTTAAGAGAGACTCTGTGTTTCTCTCTCTGTCAGTCTCTGTGTGTGTCAGTCCGTGGGTAAGAGTGTGGAAGTGTATGGGTTTGTATGTGTGTGTTTGTGAGAGTGTGTATCTCTGTGCCCTTGAGCATGTGTGCGAGTTTGTCAGTGTGTGAATGAGTGTGGGGGTGTCAGTTTGTGTCTGTGTGTATGTGTCTGGAGGGATGTGTGTAGGATGCACAGATGCGTGTATGTGTATGATTATGTGTCTATATGTTTGTGTGTCTGATTGTGCCTCTCTGTGTGTTGCTCTGTGTGTCTCTCTGTGTGAGTGTGTGTGTGAGTTATGCTTGTGATTGTGCATTTTTGTGTGGGAATGTAAGAGTCCCTGTGTGACTGAGGTTATAAATCTGAAACACATTCCACCTCTGGATTGGAATCACTTTAACCAACCTGTGCATTCGGGATTTTAACAGTTCCAGAAATAATTGAAGTAACATTTACCATGTGTGTGTGTTGTGGGTTAAGGAAATGCCACCCTGCTTCAACAGAGTCAACACTGAAACTGTCCCAGATAAAAATGTGGGAACTTTTGTTGAGGTTGATAATTGGCAGGGTAAACGGGGGGCGAGAGTGGAATGAGAGCATTTGGATTCCAATGGAGCTGCTCTCTGCATCACCGAAACCTGTGGAATTGTAAAGCAAGATCTGCAAAAGGGGAATAGTTTGCTTGGAAATTATTTTCAGTTCGAGCACGGACAAAATGTGACTAAAGGTTGTAATTGTGTCTCAAAATGTTTGTATTTCCAATTTTCAAGGAATCAGTCTGTGAGATTGAGACAATTATCTAGGAAACATTAAAAGAACCGTGAGCAAGATCCACTGTGGAAGATTAAACACTGACAATGTCTGACACAGGAATTACAGAGTGCAGCACAGTTTACCCACTCCCATTCTGAATGGAATTAGTGTCTGATAACGGCACCAAATGTATACATTACAGTCTGAGATCATCCCCAACTACAATCTCCAGACAATATCTCCAATAGGGAATGAGGGAACAGGGTTCATGTACAGTCTCTGGTGATAAAAATGTTAATTCACCAGCCGGGGCTTTTGCTGCAAAGTTCAATCCCTGTCAATATTGTTCAAAATTCACACTGCAGTAACCGGTTCCCAGATGCAGGCATGGGAGTTACTGAACTTGTCTGAGGATCACAAAAACCAGCGCCTGCAGTAGCGGTGAGCTGCCAGCAGATGGTGGCATTGTATCACTTTAATCACCAGATAGTGAAAGAGGTTTTGAGGAGAGGCTGGTCGAGCCTTTAAGAAATGAAGATGATGAACATACTGACTGGCCAATGAAGTGGCAGAAACACTGGGAGGCTGGAATGGGGTGAGACGATGGGAAATTTGGCTGACCAATGGAAGAGGAGAAATGGTGAATGGCACATTTCTGTCCAGTCAGTGTCAAGAACCACAATGATGGATCGGCGGAATGATCAGTTGCAGAGCAGAGCTGACGGCGATGTTTCATCTGTCCAAGCAGTATGAGGATGGTTGGTGTCATGCAGATTGAATGTCCAATAGGAAAATAGAGAGCCGTGTGGGTGGGTTTTCCTTTCAGCGTTAAATGAATTGAAGAGGGATTGGAGCAGGGGGCAGGGATTCAGGTTTCTGGATCATTGGGACTTCTTTTGGGGCAGATGTGACCTGTACAATGAGGATGGGTTGCACTTGAACCCCAGAGCGACCAATATCCTGGTGGGGAGGTTTGCTAAGGCCACTGGGGAGAGTTTAAACTCGCATGGTTGGGTGGTGGGAATCAAATTGAAGTGACTGCGAGGGAGGTGGTTAGCTCACAAATAGAGAAAGCATGCCGACAGTGTGAGATGCAGGATAGGCAGGTGAGAGAGAAGGGGAGCGCTCAGACCGAAGGTTTGAGCTATGTATATTTTAACGCAATGAGTGTTGTGAACAATGTGGATGAGCTTAGAGCGTGGATCACTACTTGGAAATATGATGGCCATTACAGAGACTTGAATGACTCAGGGACAAGACTGGTTACTTCAAGTGCCTGCTTTCAGGTGTTTCAGAAGGGACAGGGAGGGTGGCAAAAGAGATGGGGGAGTGGCACTGTTGATCAGAGATAGTGTCACGGCTGCAGAAAAGATGGAAACCATGGAGGGATTGTCTACGGAGTCTCTGTGGGTGGTGGTTAGGAACAGGGAGGGCTCAATAACTTTCATGGGTGTTTTCTATAAGCTGCCCAATAGTAACAGAGATGTTGAGGAGCAGATAGGGAAACAGATCCTGGAAAGGTGTATTAATAACAGAGTTGACGTGATGGGAGATTTTAATTCCCCAAATATTGATTGGAATCTTCCTCGAGTAAAGGGTGTAGATGGGGAGGAGTTTGTTCGGTGTGTTCAGGAGGGTTTCTTGACACAGTATGTAGATAAAACTACAAGAGGAGAGGTTGTACTTGATTTGGTATTGGGAAATGAACCTGGTTAGGTGTCAGCTCTCTCAGTGGGAGAGCATTTTGGAGATAGTGATCATAATTGTATCTCCTTTATAATAGCATTGGAGAGATATAGGATCAGACAAGTTAGAAAAGTGTTTAATTGGAGTAAGGAGAATTATGAGGCTACCAGGCAGGAAATTGGAGGCTTAAATTGGAAAGAGGTTGTCTCAGGGAAATGTACGGAAGAAGTGTGGCAAATTTTCAGGGTATATTTCCCTGGAGTTCTGCATAGCAACGTTCCAATGAGACAGGGAAATTATGGTAGGTTACATGAACCCTGATATACAAAGACTGTAAGGAATCCAGTCAAGAAGAAAATAAAAGCTTACAAAAGGTTCAGGGAGCTAGGTAATGTTAGAGATCGAGAAGACTAATAGGAAAGATCATAAGAAGGAAATTAGGAGAGCCAGAAGGGGTCATGAGAAGGCCTTGGCAGGCAGGATTAAGGAAAACTCCAAGGCGTTCTACAAGTATGTGAAGAGCAAGAGGATAAGACGTGAAAGAATAGGACCTATCAAGTGTGGACGGTGGGAAAGTTTGAATGGAACCTGAAGAAATAGCAGAGGCACTTGATGAATACTTTACTTCAGCATTCACTATGGAAAAGGATCTTGGTGGTTGTAGTGCAGACTTGCAGCGGACTGAAAAGCTTGAGCATGTAGATATTAAGAACGAGGATGTGTTGGAGCTTTTGAAAAGCATCAAGTTAGATAAGTCGCCGCGTCCGGATGGGATGTACCCCAGGCTACTGTGGGAGGCGAGGGAGAATATTGCTGAGCCTCTGGCGGTGACCTTTGCATCATGAATGGAGACGGGAGAGGTTCCGGAGGATTGGAGGAATGCGGATGTTGTTCCTTTATGCAAGAAAGGGAGTAGAGATAGCCCTGTAAATTATAGACCAGTGAGTCTAACCTCAGTGGTTGGTACGTTGATGGAGAAGATCCCGAGAGGCAGGATTTATGAACATTTGGAGAGGTATAATATGATTAAGCACAGTCAGCATGGCTTTGTCACAGGCAGATCATGCCTTACGAGCCTGATTTAATTTTTTCAGGATGTGAATAAACACATTGATGAAGGAAGAGCAGTAGATGTATATATGGACTTCAGCAAGGCATTTGATAAGGTGCCCCATGAAAGTCTTATTGAGAAAGTGAGGGGGCATGGGATCCAAGGGGACATTGATTTGTGGATCCACAACTTGCCGACAGAAGGCACAACGTGGCTTTGGATGGGTCATATTCTGCATGGAGATCGGTCACCAGTGGAGTGCCCCAGGGATCTGTTCTGGGACTCTTACACTTTGTGATTTTTTAAAAATGACCTGGATGAGGAAGTGGAGGGATGGGTTGGTAAGTTTGCTGATGACACAAAGGTTGGAGGTGTTGTGGATAGGTGTGGAGGGATGTCAGAAGTTGCAGCGACACATTGATAGGATTCAAGACTGGGTGGAGAAGTGGCAGATGGAGTTCAACCCAGATACGTGTGAGGTGGTTCATTTTGGCAGGTCAAATAGGATGGCGGAATATAATATTAATGGTAGCACTCTTGGCAGTGTGGAAGATCAGAAGGATCTTGGGGTCTGAGTTCATAGGACGCTCAAAGCAGCTGTGCAGGTTGAGGCTGTGGTTAAGAAGCCGTATGGTGGACTGGCCTTCATCAATCAAGGGATTGAGTTTCGGAGTCGTGAGATATTGTTGCAGCTATATAGGACCCTGGTCTGAGCCCACTTGGAGTACTGTGCTCAGTTCTGGTCGCCTCATTACAGGAAGGATGTGGAAGCCAGAGAAAGGAGCAGAGAAGATTTACAAGGATGCTGCCTGGGTTGAGGAGCATGCCTTACGAGGATAGGTTGATTGAGCTCGGCCTTTTCTCCTTGGAGAGACGAATGATGAGGGGTGACCTGCTGGATGTGTATAAGATGTTGAGAGGTATTGACCGAGTGGACAGTCAGAGACTTTTTCCTCGTGCTGAAATGGTTGCCACAAGAGAACACAGGTTTAAGGTGCTGGGGAGTAGGTACAGAGGAGATGTCAGGGGTATGTTTTTCAGTCAGACGGTGGTGGGTGCATGGAACGGGCTGCCAGCAACGGTGGTGGAGGCGGATTCGATAGGGTCTTTTAAGAGACTTTTCGATAAGGACATAGAACTTATTAAGATAGAGGGTTATAGTTAAGCCTAGTAATTGCTAAAGTAGGGACATGTTTGGCACAACATTGTGGACAGAAGGGCCTGCGTTGTGCTGTAGTATTTCTATGTTTCTAAGAATTGTAGTGAAGGGAAATTTCAACACATTTTTCATCTGCTGTCTGAACTGAGTCTGTGTTACAGCATAAATTGCAGTGTTTGTGCAGCAACTCAGGATCTGCAGCATGAAGCCGAATTGCTGAAAGCATTGAGGAAAAAATTCAGTCTGATACCCCAACCACGAAAGCCGTTCAGAAGTCGTATAAACCATGGTCATTGACCATAACAGAATGAAATTGGCTGATATTAAAAGCAGTAAAATTATGGACTTCCTTCGACTCTCCATCTCGGGGTCTCTGGGATTCTCCCCACTGCTATGAACTCGGAGTCTCCTGCGGGCTCTGCTGCTCACTAAAATATATCTGATGGTGAAGACATTGAGCAGCAAAATCAGTACAAATGGAACACATGGGTTCAGAATGTTGTGGAGGAACACGATTACTACCCAGGCCAGAGATTCCTCAACATATTGTGTAAATCTACAAAACCAGGGTAGGTTCATCAGCCAATAATCACTGGTTAACATAAAATACCAGAAAATGTTCTTTGAACAGCTGAGTACACTCACTGTTCCCAGAACCACAGCTGCCGTTTTCTCACTGCAATATTTACTTTTCAGCTTGGGGCAGCAAATGGCCACAAAGCGATCAAAGGTGAAAGTGACGGTGAACCAGACAGAACAATCAGTGGCTGCATAAAGCAGGACGGCGTGGATGTTACACACGGGTATCGAGGTCAGGAATAGAAAATGTTCCGCATAAACAATTGGAATGTGTCTCAATATCAGGTCAAGAAAAACAACCATTAGATCCCCCAATGACATGGCCACCAGGTATCGAGTGACGCATTTGGACAGACCACAGTTCCGGCTCTTCAGAGTCACAATTGTGAGCAAGTTCACTAGAAGGCAATGAAATAAGAGGTAAAATCATACAACAGGCTGGAGAAAAAATCATCAGTTTCACTGAGGTGGTGTTGACAAAGACGCACAAATACACAGGCACGCACGCACACAGACACACACACACAAACAATCCCTTCTTGAGACACAGGAACACAAACCCACAAACAAACTCTCCTTGAGACTCAGCAACACACATTTTGATGCAAACTCTCCGATCGGTGCAAGAACACTCGCTCCCCCCCGCCCCGCGCCCCTAAACTTGCACACACAAATATTCGTCGAGGCACAGGAACACAAACAAAACCCAAACTGTCCTAGAGGCACAAAAACACAAACACACACACACAACCTGTGCTCGGGAGACTGGAACACATGTAGATACACAAAAAGACAAACAGTCCTGTAGAAACAGGAACATAAACACACATGCACAAATTCTCCTCGAGGCAGAGGAACACAATTCCAAACACAATAGCGCCCCAAGAGGCACAAGAAAGCACAGTCTCCTGCAGACACAGAAGCACAAATACAAACACACAAACTTTCCAAGAGAAACCGTAATGCAAACCCACACAAAAAATCTCCTAGACCCACAGGAACGGAAACCCACACACAAACTCTCTGACAGACACAAGAACACACACCCCTCCACAATCTCTCCTAGAGACACAGGACACAAACAAACAAACTCTCTGAGAGACAGAGGAACACCAAAACATGCACACAAACATTCATAGAGACACAAGGAGACAAACACAGATCCAAAACCTCCTGGAGGCCGAGGAACACAACCCCGCACATACAAACTCTCCCAGAGACATTAGAGCACAAACACACATGGGAGGCGAAGGGCCAGTGGTATTATCGCTCCATTATTAAGCCCCAAACCCAGACATTGTTCTGGTGACCTGGGTTCCAATCCCGCCACGGCAGCTGGTGGAATTTGAATTCAGTAAAATAATCTGGAATTATGAGTCTACAGATGATCATGAAAACATTGTCGATTGTGACAAAAATCCATCTGATTCACTCATGTCCTGTTGTGCCGTCCTTACCTGGTCTAGACTACATGTAACACCAGAGCCATATTAATGTGTTTGATTCCCAACTGCCTGTGAAACTGCAGAGCAAGGCATTCATTTGTAACAATCGCTACAAAGTCTCCACAAAGAAATGAAACAGGACGGACAACCTGGCATCGACCGATGCACTGGAAAAGACAACGGCAAATCAAACAGCCCTGTCGACCCTGGAACATCATCCTTACTAACATCTGGGGCTATTGCCAAATTTGGGAGAGCTGTCTCACAGACTAATCAAGAAACAGCCTGACGTAGTCATTCTCACGGAATCACAGCTGACAGGTAACACTCCAGGTATCACCGCTCCCATCCCTCGATTTGTCCTGTCCCATCCGAAGGACAGACCGAGCAGATGTGGCGGCACAGTGGTACATAGTTGGGAGGGAGTTGCCCTGGGTGTCCTTAACAGCGACTCTGGACCCCATCAATTCTCATGTCTTCAGTTAAACATAGGCAAGGAAAACTCTGCTGGTTACCATTTACCGCCCTCATGTGGCTGATGGATCGGTATTCCACCATATTCAACAACACTTGGAGGTCGCGTTGATGGTAGCAAGGACGCAGAATGTACTCTGGGTGGGGGAATTCAATGTCCACCACCAAGAGTGGCAGTAGCACTATTGATCGAGCTGGTCGGGTCCGAAATTATATAACTGCTCGACTGGGTCTGTAGCAGTTGGTGAAGGAACCAACAAGAGGAAATAACATACTTGACCTCAGCTTTCCAACCTGTCGGCTGCAGATGCATCTGTTCATGATGGAATCGGTAAGAGTGACAACCACTCATTTCTTGTGGAGATGAAGTCCCGCCTTCACATTGAGCATACCCTCCACTGTTTTGTGTGGCACAAGACGTGCTGAGTGGGATAGAACTTGAACCGCTAAAGCAAATCACGACTGGGCATCAAGGAGGCGCTGTGGCCACGAACAGTGGTGGAATTGTACTCCACAATCTGCAACCTTATGGCCCGGCATATCCCCCATTAACCATTACCATCAAGGCAGGGGATCAACCCTGGCACAATGGAGAGTGTGGAACGGCATTCCAGAAGCAGCACCAGGCCTACCTAAAAATGAGTTTTGTCACCCAGTGAAGCTACCAAACAGGACTACTTGTGTGCCAAATGGCAAAACAGCAACTGATTGACAGAGCTCGGCGATCCCACAATCAACGGATCAGATCTAAGGTCTGCAGTCCTTCCACATGCAGTCGAGATTGATAATGGACAATTAAACAACTCACTGGAGGAGGAGACTCCACAGATACCCTCATCCTCAATTATGGAGGAACCCAGCACATCAGTGTAAAAGATAAGGCAGACGTTTTCAGCCGGACGTGAACCATCTTTGATGCCTCCAATGTTCTCCAGCATCTCCGATGCCACTTTCCAGCCAATTCTATCAACAGCACGTGATATCAAGAAACAGTTGAATACACTGGACACTGAAAAGGCAATGGGCCCTGGCAGCATTCTGGAAATAGTACTGAAGACATGTGCGCCAGAACATGCCGGTCCCCTGGCCAAGCTCTTCCAATAGAGTTACAACACTGGCATTTACCCAACAATGTGGAAAACTGCCCAGGTATGCCCTGTACATAAAACGCAGGACAAATCCAACCCGGCCAGTTACTGTCCAATCAGTATCGTCAGTAAAAGTAATGGGAGAGGTCATCGACAGTGCTATCAAGCAGCATCTGCTCAGCAGTAATCTGCTCAGTTACGCCCAGTTTGAGTTTCACCAGTTTCACTCAACTCCTGACCTCATTACAGCCTTCGTTAAAACATGGGCAAAAGAGCTGAATTCCAGTGGTGAGGATACAGTGACAGCCCTTCACATCAAGATCGATAGAGTATGGCATCGAGGAGCCCTAGCGAAACTGGAACGAATGAGTATCAGAGGGCAAACTCCCAGGTTTGAGTCATATCTGATACATATGAAGACAGTTGTGGTTGTGGATGGTCAGTCATCTCAGTTCCAAGAACCTCTGCAGGAGTCCCTCATGGTCGTGCCCTGGGTCCAACAATCTTCAGCTAATTCATCAATGATTTTCCCTCCTTCATAACGTCAAAAATGGATGTTCCCCGATGATTACACACTATTTAGCACCATTTATGACGCCATAGATACTGAAAGAGTGCATGTTCAAATGGAATATGACCTGGAAAATATCCAGGCTTGGCTGACAAGTGGCAAATAACATTTGCACCGCACACATGCCACGCAATGACCACCACCAATTAGAGAAACTCTTACTACCACCCTTTGAAATTCAACGGTGGAACCATCACTGAATCCCCCACTGTCAACTTCGTTGGGGTTACCATTGACCAGAAACTCAACTGGACTCGCCACATAAACATAGTGGATACAAGATCAGGTCAGAGGCGTGGTATACTGCGACGAGTAATTCACCTCCTGACTCCCCAAACTCTATCCACCACCTTCAGGGCACAAGTCAGGAGTGTGATGGAAGACTGCACTTGCCTGGATAGGTGCAACTCAAACAACGCTCGAGAAGCTTGCTACCATCCAGGGTAAAGCAGCCTGCTTGACTGACACCACATCTACAAACATTCAATCCCTACACCACAGACACTCGGTAGCATCTACAAGGTGCACTGCAGGAATTCACCAAAGATCCATAGACAGCACGTTCGAAACCCACGACCACTTCCATCTCGAAGGACAAGGGCAGCAGATACATGGGAACGCCACGAACTCCAAGTTCGCCTCCAAGCCACTCCCTATCCTGACTTGGAAATATATCGCCGTTCCTTCGCAGTCGCTCGATCAAAATACTGAAATTATCTCCTCAACAGCATTGTGCGACAAACCGCAGAATATGGACGGCAGCGATTCAAAACGGCAGCTCACAATTACCTTCTCAAGGGCAACTAGGGATGGGCAATAAATGCTGGCCAGCTAGTGATGCTCATGTCACGCGAATGAATTTAAATAATCACAAAATCTCCCAGAGACACATGAACACAAACACATGCACACAAACTTTCCTAGAGGCAGAAGACAACAATCCTACAGACACAATCTCTCGTAGATTCACAGAAACACACACTGACATATACATTTTTTTCCTGGAGAAACAGGAACACAAACACACATACACAAAGTCTCTGGAGTCAAAGGAACACACACACAATCTCGGAGTTTCACAGCATTACAAAGTCACGCAAACACAAACCGACAAAGGCACAAAATAAAACACTCTCCCAGACAAATGCACTGCCAGCGATTCTCCGAGCCTCTCCACTACATTAGCAGCACAGCTGGCTGAGAGACTCAATTGGAAGCTGTCTAGTGGGCACCCCGCTGGGCGCTGTAACCTCCGTGACTCTCCGGCGGCCGGATATCCAGCGCCAGCAGCTCCAAGCCAGAAATCGGCCTGGTGCTGCGTGAATTATTTAAATAACGATGACCATATGCTTTAATACAAAAGCCTGAGGTCACATATCAACTGACTCAAGAACAGCATCTTCTCTGCTGCCGTCAGACTTTTGAGTGGACCAACCTTGCATTAAGTTGATCTTTCTCTACACCTCAGCATTGACTATGATACTACAGTCTACACTTTCTCGTTTCCTTCTCTATGAACGGTATGCTCTGTCTGAATAGCGCGCAAGAAACATTACGTTTCACTGTATGCTAATACATTTTTCTGTCATAAATCAAATCAGAATCAAAAAATGTAATTAGAGGGCCGGGACTGAAGTATCTGGGCCTGGGAATGTCTCCGGCAACTCGACTCCCGTCCCCCCAGATAGGAGTATATCACTTTACCAGGGTTCACAATTGCTCCCCATTTGCAGGGGACCCATTTGGACTGCGATCCAATTTGCCAGCAATCGTCGGCTGACACTGTGGGCCAAGGCGCATGCGTCGATTTCGGCGCTGACAGATCGGCGCATGCGCGGTGGCCTGCTCAGTGCGACCTTGAAGGCTTCCCGGACGGGAATAAGCCCCACCCACTGATTCGTGCTGACAGTCACGCTGGTGACCTTTGCTGAGTACAGAGTGTGAGAGCTCCTTTTTGAAACTCCTGCTGAAAGAAAAGACGCGATTTAATCCAATTTTAATTTTAATCCAAATTCTACACTTAATTTTTTTTTGAAAATCGCCCCCACTCATTTATACACACAGATATTCATGCAGGCATGCACACACAGAGAAACATAAACAAATACACAACCATGTAAAGACACACAGGCATAAACAATATTTTCTGAAGCAAATGCACAAAGGCACACATTTGCACACAGACTCACATAAACACACACACACAAATGCACAGACTCACAAACACACAAACAGACACATGCAGGACGAAACCCACCCACCCACATACTCAGCACACACGTAGACTAACAAATTTGCACCCACGGACAGTCACACACATACACTGAGAGCAAACCGTCACACAAAGACATACAAACAGCCACAGACACACAAAAGCACACACACCCGCACATAGAACCAGACCCACACACATATACACACAGCCACAAACACACACACACGCACACTGGTGTAATACCTAGCTCAGAAACTCCAAACAGCTTTAAAGGTCCGCCTGGATCATTAATATTACAATTTGAATTTGGCTATGGTCTGCCTAAGATGTTAGATGTTTCACTTCACGTATCATTCAACTGACCCACTAGGAGCTTTGATGAAACACATTTTATTGAAAGTATAATTAACGTGTCACAGTAACTTCTACCAATTACAAACAAGAGATAAATGCCCATGATAATGTAAAAACATAAACAAGTATATGGGATGCTCCAAACAAACAAACCTCCTTATAAACATACCTCAGTCAAAAGTTTAACGCCTTGAAAAAGACTGCCCACGTAATGCTGGAACTTACTCCTTTATTTGGAGAATTGAAACTCTGACTTCCCACCCTTGTAACCTCCAACAGCCCTCGAGGTAGCGACCATGCCATTGCTGGACACTGTTTTTTGTCTCAGCAAAGCACTTCAAGAGACAGAGACATTCTAGTTGCTAGCTAGCAATCAACCAACAGTCGACGTTTCAGTCCAGGAAGGCAAAAAGACCAGCTTTCAGCATGCCAGCATAGAAACAGAACTGTTCAGTCTGATGTCCAAGCACCTTCTAAACCCAAAGTGCATCCAGCAGCCCGAAACTCAAAGTTAAACAACTCCTGTTAACTGAACTGTCAATCATTATTTCTCCGACAATTCAGGATCGTAAGAATCCCAGGAAGAGCATGAGACTCAAGGTAAAAATAAACAAAACCCCATTGAAACCGTAAAGGACTTCGAAGCAGACAGATCTGCGTCTGAGTCTGTTCGGAAAACATGATTCAAAATGCAGTTCTCAACGGCAAACTAGCATGACACCTCCCGCTTCAAAAATAAATGGACTATCAACATTCAAAGATGGTTTCATTTTTCAAAACCTTTCTGTTCCACACTGCTGCTATTCAGCAATAAACATATATGACTCATACAAAATTAAAACATGCTGAGATCACAGTACTATACTCATTTCTGTCCTTGTTTTCCACTGTCGACACTTTTGAAAATCACATATTTCACGAACTGATTGATCTCCAAGACTCCTTCAGTTCTTAATCCTACATTGATTCTCAATCCAAATGCGTTTTAGTTGTTACGATGATAAATTAGCTTTGGTAATGTTCTCCAAGAACTGGGCAGGATCAGGAGGAGAACACGATCTGGGCCATTCAGAAAGATCTTTTTATCTCTGTTCCCTTTCTTATTCATTGGCCGGAACTCCTCCTCTGATAAGGAATTAGAGCACTTTGTTTGACCTTGGTGTTACACCATCAATTTCTGCACATTCTTTGGCAAAGGCACACAACAAGTTGTCTTCCCAGCTGCCATATCCCATTTTGACTGCTTTCAAAGATGACTGCTGTGAAAACCATTGAAAGTTACTCGAACACGAGTTGCATACAGTGCTGTTTCACTGGATAGCCACAACTCTGCTCACGAGACAGAATCATTCTGCCAGAAGTTCATTTAAATGATGGCACAATCTTGCAAAACAGTCTTACTTCACGTTGTTGTACCTTGTTCGGTTCACATTAGCCCGACGCTTCGACTCCTCAACCTCTTTTTTGAGATTACACATGACTGTTGACTCATCTACATTTCTCTTCCTATAGACTACGAGCTGCTTTTTTTTATAGTCCTGCAGTTTACATTCGGACAATTTGAACAACTCATCAACATGTTCCAAAACAGTCAGATTGGCGTGGGTCTGTCTCCACACCTGCTCAATATCTTTATTCACATCATTGAGCATTACCTTGTTCCCCACCTCCACCTCCACCTCCACTAATTTAATGTGATTGATCGAGACTTTCGGCTGCTGAATCCTTAACCAACTAAACATCAGCTTCTCCTTCTTAGCCTGTGCCAAATTTGTAAGGTAATGTTTGCAAGGGTATTGTTTAATTGGAAGAGCATTCTTTACACCGATACCATGTAAAACCATATGAGTACTTCCCAAATTGTTCCCACAATCTTGTGCATGAGCTATTCATAAATATTTCACGTCGTGTTTATTTCCTTTGGAAGATGACTCCGAATTGAGCCCAAGGAATTAAAATAGATGGGTGACGGTGAGAGGGGCTGGGAGGAAGCAGTCAGTGCAGGGATCCCCTGTGGTCGTTCCCCTTAGCAACAAGTATTCGGTTTGGATACGGTTATGGGGGACGACATACCAGTGGTGAGCCGCAGTGAGAGGATCTCCAGCACTGTGTTCGTCTCTGTGGCTCGGGAGGGTAAGGGGGAGAGCGGCAGGGCAACAGTTATTGGGGACTCGTTAGTTCGAGGGATAGATAGGAGGTTCTGTGGCAGCAAAAGAGACTCGAGGATGGTATGTTGCCTACCGGATGCCAGGGTCTGTGACGTCTCGGAAAGTGTTTTCCGGATTCTTAAGGGGGAGGGGAAACAGTCACAAGTCGTGGTACACATTGGTACCAACGACATAGGTAAGAGAAGGGACGGGGATTTAAAACAGGAATTTCGGGAGCTGGGCTGGAAGCTGAGAGCCAAGACAAAACATGTGGTCATCTCTGGCACGTTAGCACGGCGGCGCGGTAGCACAGTGGTTAGCACTGCTGCTTCACAGCTCCAGGGACCTGGGTTCGATTCCCGGCTTGGGTCACTGTCTGTGTGGAGTTTGCACATTCTCCTCGTGTCTGCGTGGGTTTCCTCCGGGTGCCCCGGTTTCCTCCCACAGTCCAAAGATGTGCGGGTTAGGTTGATTGGCCATGCTAAAATTGTCCCTTAGTCTCCTGGGCTGCGTAGATTAGAGGGATTAGCGGGTACAATATGTAGGGATATGGGGGTAGGGCCTGGGTGGGATTGTGGTCGGTGCAGACTCGATGGGCCGAATGGCCTCTTTCTGTACTGTAGGGTTTCTATGATTTCTTCTGTGATGGTTACCGGTGCCACGTGATAGCGAGTTGAGGAACAGGGAGAGAGTGCAGTTAAACATGTGGTTGCAGGGATGGTGTAGGAGGGAGGGTTTCAGATACGTGGATAATTGGAACACATTTTGGGGAAGGTGGGACCTGTACAAGCAGGACGGGGTGCACCTGAACCAGAAGGGCATCAATATCCTGGGAGGGAAATTTGATATGGCTCTTCAGGGGGGTTTAAACTAATTTGTCAGGGGAGTGGGAAAAGGAGTTGTAGTCCAGAAGTCAGTGTTGAGGGAGGTGAGGTATTGGGGAAGGTATCAAGGTCAAGGGTGGATACCGGTAGACAGGAAGGTGGGTTGAAATGCATCTAATTCAATGCAAGGAGCATCCGGAACAAGGTAGATGAACTTGGGACGTGGATTGGTACTTGGGACTACGATGTTGTGGCCCTTACGGAGACGTGGGTAGAACAAGGACAGGAATGGTTGTTGGACGTTCCGGGGTATAGATGTTTCACTAAGTGTAGGGAAGCTGGTAAAAGAGGTGGAGGAGTAGCATTGTTAATCAAGGATAGTTTAACGGCTGCGGAAAGGCACTTCGAGGGGGATCTGCACACTGAGGTAATATGGGCTGAAGTTAGACATAGGAAAGGAGCGGTCACGTTGTTAGCATTTGACGATAGGCCACCAACTAGTAATAGAGATGTGGAGGAAGAAATTGCTCCCCCCCCACCCCGCCCCCACCAGAGAATGATCTGGCCTCCCTTCCCCTCCCCTCCACCAGGGAATGATCTGTCCTCACTCCTCCCCCCCCCCCCCCCCCAGAAAATGATCTGACCACAATCCCCTTCCCCCCCACCCCTAAAAGTACATCTGACCCGCCTCCTCCTCCCTCCGCCCCCCCCAGAGAATGATCTGGCGTCGCTCCCACCCCTCCACCCAGAGAATGAACTGGCCTCACTCCCCCTCCCCCCCTCTCCCGAGAATGATCTGGCCTCACTCCCACCCCTCCACCCAGAGAATGAACTGGCCTCACTCCCCCTCCCCCCCTCTCCCGAGAATGATCTGGCCTCACTCCCCACACCGCCCCCCCCCCCTCCCCGCTCCGCCTCCCCCGAGAATGATCTGGCTTCACTCCCTTCCCCCATCCAGAGGTACATCTGACCCGACTCCTCCCCCCTCCCCCCACCTCAGCAAAGAATGATCTGGCCCGCCTTCCCCTCCCCCCCCCCCCATCCCCCAACCAGACAACGATCTGAGTCAGAGAGCCGTTGGAAGCTCTCAACTCACCTCTTCAGCAGCTGGAGCGCCCGAATCAGACTTTTATTCAGCATGTCCATTTCGGCGCGAATCCACATGAACGGGGTGGTAAATCGAGAAATGCGGATACAGTTGGGTGGGCAGTTCATTAATTCCGTTGAAATGCATGCAAATGCGTTTAAATTGTCCTTGCGCCCGTTTCGGGCGTGAATCGGATCACAGCCATTCCCGGGTTTGGGTGAAGTGGCCATCTGCGCGGACGCAGGCAAAGATCGCGTTAGTCGGCTCACACCCGAATTTACCACGATTTCCTGCCCGAAAAAGGGCGCGACACAATTTTAAAATTGGGCCCATAGTGTTCAATTCCGGTCGCCACACTACCAGAAGGATTTGGAGGCTTTGGCGAGGGTACATAGGAGATATTTCCTGGTATGGAGGGCATTAGCTGTGAGGAAAGGTTGGATAAACCTGGTTTGTTCTCACTGGAACGACGGGGGATGGGGGGAGGTGGGGTTGGGGGGGGGGCGCAGGAGCGGGGGGACCTGATAGAAGTCTACAAAATTATGAGAGGCCTGGACAGAGTGGATAGTCAGAAGTTTTTTCCCAGCTTGGAAGAGTCAATTGCGAGGGGTCATCAGATAGACGTGTGAGGGGAAAGGTTTAAAGGAGGTGTACGAGTCAAGTTTTTTTTTTACACAAAGTGCGGTGGGTACCTGGAACACACTTTCTTGCGAAATAATGGAAGGAGATGCAATAGTGACTTTCGAGTGGCGTCTGGAGAAATACATGAATAGGATGGGAATCGAGGGATATGGTCCCTGGAAGGGGAGGGAGGTTTAGTTCAGTCGGACAGCTTGGTCGGTTCAGGCCTGCAGGGCCGAAGGGCCTGTTCCTCCGATTTAATTATCCTTGTTCTTTGATCTTTCTTCAATTGTCATTTCTGAAGTTTATCTAGCACTTTTACCCCTATGCCCTTCCACATGCGTTCTTATTGCGTCGGAAAGTAAATTTTTAAAATCCTGCGCATGCATCACTTCTCTCAGAGCTTCATAGGTCTTGGCTATTTTCAAAGTCCTTATTCACTTGTCAAAATTATTCAGTTTGATACTTTCAAATTCTCTGTACGTATGTCAACGTTCTTCCTTAAATTTCGAACACATTGTCTGTCGGCTTCTGCAGCTCAGATGCACCCACGATGGCTTTTTGCATCATAATTCCCAGATACCTCTTCTGATAGTGACGCAAACAACTCACTTGCTCTACTTACAAACTTATTTTGCTTCTTTATCGTTCTAATCAAACCTTCACAACGCTTGCACATATGTAAATTGATCCCCACTTAGCCGTTGACTTCGATGGTCTCGCTCTTCCTCAACGCCTGCATCACTAGTCCCAAACTATCCGTTTCCCTTTACCACCGCCATTTTAATTGACGTTCACTTTTTATTTCCGCTTCCCGAATTTCATATGCTCTCTCTTTTTCCGATTTTTCCCCTTTCTTTTGGCGCCGTGTGGGTGGCACGGTGGCACAGTGAATAGCACCTTTGCCTCACAGCATCAGGGACCCAAGTTCGATTCCCGATTTGGATCATTGGCTGTGTGGAGTTTGCACATTCTTCCTGTGTTTGCTTGGGTTTCCTCCGGGTGCTCTGGTATCCTCCCACAGACCAACGATGTGTAGGTTAGGTGAGTTGGCCATGCTAAATTATCCCTCATACCCAAACAGGCGCCAGAGTGTGGAGACTAGGGGATTTTCACAGGAACTTCATTGTGGTGTCAATGTAAGTCTGCTTGTGACTAATAAATACACTTGGCTTTAAGTTTTAGGGCTGTCCTTTCATTTTCCTTTTCCTCAGCCTGCAATTTAAGCTGTCCTGTCTGTTCTTCTATCTGGAATTCAAATTGTTTCAATTCTTTGCTTGTTGTTCTTCCAATTGCATCCTTTTATTTGGCTTTGGTGATCTCTCTCATTCCTTGCTTAGAATTCGAGCTGCTTCATTTCAAATTGACTTCTAGCCAATAACAAAGAGTCCGACTGTGTTTCTGGCAATTTTAAATGCTGACCTATCGCCACAATTATCTATAACCCTTCCTTGCGCCGTCAGGTGATATCAACTGCAACATTTTTGCCTATTCCAAAATCTTCATTTTAGTCACCTCTTGCAAACCACCCTCATTGATTACTTCCACCCTGAGAACTCATTAGCCTCCGAATAAATCTTTATTTCACAAGTTATTCCTATTTCAACATGAATAGAAGATCTGAAATGAAAACACAAATATGCTCACCACTCACTGTCTTTGAGTCCAAAAATCCTAAAGCAATCGAGGAAGATAAATTTTAAACCCGGATGTGCCCCCTGTTCTTATAATCTATGTCAGAAACTCCAATGCATTTTATGATTTCAGCCGAGACGATATGTTTTGCACTTTGAAATTTGCTCGGGTCAGCATGAGATGTTTCACTTCAGGCATGATTCAAGTGACCCTCTGAGGAGCTTTTAGAAAACACATTTTACTTGAGACTAGTTAACACAAAGAAAGCAAATTAGCAATAACTTGTATCAATGACAAATAACGAAACACCAGCCACGATTTGCATAAACCTGATCAACTAAATGGATTCTTCAATTTAAACAAGCCCCATAAACAGACACTCTCTTTGGGTTAGCACAGGAATCACTTATTCTCACGTTTTGTTATTGGATTCTGCAGCTGATTTAAAGCACACCCAGGTATGCTTGAAGTCATAACAAGTTCCCAAAATACCAGGGAGAGGGATCTAGAACATTGCATCCAGCCCGAAATCCACACACCTTCTCACTAATCAGCAGTCAAACTGACACTAAGCATATTTGGTGAAAAAAAATAACTATCCCACCTGGTCTGTCAATCAATCTTCTTATCACACTTCAAACGGTCATAAACTATAAAGTAATATTTCAAAAAAAAAGAAAGATGGATACAGGGAACAGATGGTGAGGTACATTTCGGGCCAGGGAGCGATCAGCCATGATGTGATTGAATAGCAGAGCAGGTTCGAAAGTCTGAATTTGCTTACTTCTGCTCGTAATTTCTCTGAAGTGGTACATACCATTTGGCTTCAGAAAGACTGAAATATCCTGTGCCCTTTCGGATAAAGGTACATAAGAACATAAGAACAGAAGAACTAGGAGCAGGAGTAGGCCACCTGGCCCCTCGAGCCTGCTCCACCGTTCAATAAGATCATAGCTGATCTTTTTGTGGACTCAGCTCCACTTACCCGCTCGCTCAACATAACCCTTAATTCCTGAACTGTTCAAAAATGTATCTATCCTTGTCTTACCAACATTCAATGAGGTCGCTTCAACTGCTTCCCTGGGCAGGGAATTCCACAGATTCACAACCCTTTGTGTGAAGAAGTTCCTCCTCAAATCAATCCTAAATCGGCTTCCCCTTATTTTGAGGCTATGTCACCTAGTTCTAGTTTCACCCGCCAGTGGAAGCAACTTACCTGCTTCTGTCTTATCTATTCCCTTCATAATCTTACATGTTTCTATCAGATCTCCCCTCAGTCTTCTGAATTCCAAAGAGTATAGCCCCAGTCTACTCAGTCTCTCCTCAAAAGCTAGCCCTCTCAACGCCGGAATCAACCAAGTGAATCTCCTCTGCACTCCCTCCATTGCCAGTATTTCCTTTCTCAAGTAAGGAGACCAGAACTGTCGACAATACTCCAGGTGTGGCCTCACCAGCACCTTATACAGCTCCAACATAATCTCGCTGTTTTTAAACTCCATCCCTCAAGCAATTAAGCACAAAATTTCATTCGCCTTCTTAATTACTTGCTGCACCTGCAAACCAAGTCCTTGAGAGTCCTGCACAAGGACACATAGGTCCTTCTGCACAGCAGCATGCTGCAATTTTTTACCATTTAAATAATAGTACATTTTGCAATTATTCCGAACAGTCAACCAGTCCTGCCAATCAACTTTGAGTAAATCAAGTCTTGAGAAACATAAGAAAATTGTCTCACCTTCTCAATGCAGTCGGTCAACTGAGGAATAGAATGAGCCTGATTTTGTAACAGCATTAATTTTTCTGGAGTCCACACATAATTATTTTACCACCTGTATTTGGTCCTATCACGATGGGTGAACTCCCCTCGCTGAAAGTCAATTTTATTATCTCATTTTGAGCATACTTTCGATCTCCTTTTGAAACTGCGCTAATTTTAGAGTGTGAAGTCTATAAGGATGCTGTTTAATTGGAACAGCATTTCCCTCATCTACATCAGGTACAACAATTCAAGCAAGTGCTACTTGTTCCCATATACCTGTCCATGTGATATCAATCAATCTTCCAGCTCATTTCGATTTTCAACTAGAAGGTAACTCAATCATTCATTCCAATTTCTGATAACAACCTCGTCATCCGTTTCAATTTGAGAAATGGCAAATTCAGTGTCATGTATACCCGGTTCTTCACTCTGAGCTATCACCACAAAGACATCCTTCTTCTGCTTTCCTCATCTATCCAAATACATTTTAAGCATTTACACATGACACAGTCTGTGATCTTTCCTTCTATTTGGCATTCTTATCAAATAATTCACCTTACTCAATTTACTTTCTATTTGATAAAGCCAATAAACCTTGCTTTTAAAAGATTCACCTGGCACTGCTGGCAATACGAAGATTATATCCCAACTGGCATAACTGCAGAATTTTGATTATTATCCGATTTCTCTTTCATCTCATGCTGTGCCAGTTTTAAATGTTATCTGGCCAATTCACCTGCAGTATTCAACATTTCCCTCAAATTTGACACATCATCAAATAATAAATTCTCAGAACACTGACTCACCAGTTACTCCTTAACTATTTTAAGTGGCCCTCTTACCTTCTGATCAAAAGTCAATTAAAATGTTCTGAATTAGTTTCACTCATTAGGAGCATACCTAATTGCAAAGAAAACAAATAGAATTCCTTTATCCGAATCCTCTGGATAATCTTGACAAAAAGACCTCAAAATTGACTTTAAAGTTTCATGCCATCGATATAACGTTCCCTATGATTCTGAATGGTCCCCAGTCGATTTACACTGCTTCACTCCCAAACTATCCATAACCTCCTTGAATAACTCTGGTGTAAATAAAATTATTTTGACCTGATTCTATTGATATTGGTAATCCAGAACTCATATGTAAAAGTAAGCAATTCCTCTGCAATCCTTTTAGCGGTAATATTGCTTAATGAAATGGCCTCTGGAATACTATGAGACATTTCCATTCAAATCAATAGACAGTGATTCCCGCTTCTCGTTTTAGTGAGGAGTCCCACACAAATAGTAAAGACCATGCAAAAGGTTCCTCAAATGCTGGAATGGTTATTAAGGCTTTTAGCAGTGCTGGAGGTTTCCCTCTTGTTGATGGGGTATGTGAGGTGACCAACACTGTCCGGAAATCTCAATGAAAGATTCATGAAGCCAGTGCCTCTGAAGCAAAGCCATATCTTTATTTAACCGGCAGCTACTTGGAGATGACCCGAGGATCGAGTGAGCTTTGAAATGGACCAACCTCATCAATTTGATTAGATCTGAAGTTTACAATTCAAAACGGATAAATTATAGTTTTTCTATCAATCATTATCACCTTAACCTCGTTTAAAATCATCACCTTTAATATGCACAGATCAATAATAGTCCTTGTCACTCGCCTCAGCAAATTGCACTTTACCATTCCGCATAATGTTATCTCATTTGTCCATTAAATCCAGACACTAACTCCCAACGTGGCTGAAGTTACTTCCCCGTTGCCAAGTTACCCTAAACGCTCACTATAAGTATCAAAGTGAACGTTCCCACCGGAACTGGATAGACACGTGATCCCGCATCAGGGCAAATGTTCCTTCCAGAGCCTATTCATGAAGATGTATCATGTGTTCCCGCACAAGATACTTTATGATCTGATTCTTGCTTACTATTGGCTTCCCAAAATTTTGGCTCTGACTGTTTTGTTCCACTTGGGCTATCTGCTCCCTTTCCTTTTCTCTTATCTGAATTTAAGCAGATCCACTTCATTTCTTGCTAAAATTCAAACTGTTTCAATGATTTTGCTTGCTGTTACTCACTTTCTTTTATTTCGAATTCAAACAGCTTTAATTCTTCTTCATGGTCCAGCTTTTTCATTTGTCGTTTAACTCCAGCCAATGATTCTGAATGTATTTTTGGCAATTTTAGATGCTGTGTTATCGCCACAATTATCTACCCTTTCCTTACATTGTTAGCGAATGTCAATTGCAACTCTTTTGCCAATTCCAAAAGTTTTGTTTGAGTCACCTTTTGCAAAACAATCTGCATGAATTCTTCCACTCCCAGGAATTTTTTAGCCTCTGAAAGAGCCATTTTTTCATAGGTCATCCCTATTTAAAACTGAATACAGCATCTGAAATGAAAACACACATATGCTCACCACTCACAGCCTTGAAGTCCCCTAATCAAAAATATATATAGGAATATAGATTTCAATCGTTCAAAGAGCAGCCAAGTGTTCAAATCCAGGTCAGAAACTCCAGAGTGTAAGAAGATTAATGATAGCATCAAGAAAAGTAGGCTGGTAATGGACGGAGACTTTAACTTTCCCAACATTGTCTTGGCCAGCCATAGTATTAGGGGCTTGGATGGAGAACGAATTTGTGAGTGTATTCAGGACGAATTTCTCATTCAGTATGTGGAAGGCCCGACTGGAGAGGGGCCAAACTTGTCCTTTTCTTGCGAAATAAGGGAGGGCACGTGACAGAATTGTTATCGAGCAATCACTTTTGGACGAGTGACCAGAATTCCAATATATTTAAGGGCTGGCCCAAAAGTGGAAATTCTAATTTGGGTCAAGGCCAATTTTGATGGTATTAGACAGGACATTTCAGAAGTTGCTTGGGGGAGCCTCTTTGCAGGCAAACGGCCATCTGGTAAAAGGGAGGCTTTCAAAAGTGTGTTAACATGGGTTCATGGTAAGCATATTACTTTTAGAGTGAAGGGCAAGGCTTGGTAGAAGTAGGCAATCCTGGATGACTCGGGATATTGAGGCCATGGTGAAGAAGAAGAAGGAGGCATTTGACTTGGATCAATTGGGATCCCTTGAAGGAATAGGGGGTGTTGGAGTATAGTTAGCAGAGAAATCAGGAGGGCAAAAAGGGGACACGAGATTGCTTAAGCATATCAAGAAAATGAGAACTCAAAGAGCTTCTGTTAATACATAGAGGGCAAAAGTGTAACAAGCGAGAGAGTAGGGACTCATAAGGGTCCACAAGAGATGGTTGAGATCCTAAATCAACATTTCCAATTAATGAAACATATTTATTCGTCACAAGTAAGGCTTCCATAACACTGAAAATGAAGTTACTGTGAAATTCTCGTAATCGCCACTGTCCGGCACCTGTTCGGGTCAATGCACCGAGACAGCACGTCTTTTAGAATGTGGGAGGAAACTGGAGCACCTGGCGGAAACCCACGCAGACAAGGGGAGAATGTGCAAACTCCACACAGACAGTGACCGAAGCAGGGAATCAAAGCTGGATCCCTGGCACTGTGAAGCAGCGGTGCTAATCACTGTGCTACCGTGCAGAGGAGATTTACAAGGATGTTGCCTGGGTTGGGGGGCATGCCTTATGAGGATAGGTTGAGTGAGCTCAGTCTTTTCTCCTTGGAGAGACGAAGGAGGAGGGGTGACCTTATAGAGGTGGCAAGATGTTGAGAGGTATAGATCGGGTGGAGTCTCGGAGGCTTTTTCCCAGGGCTGAAATGATTGCGAACGAGAGAAAACAGGTTTAAGGTGCTGGGGAATAGGTATAGGAGATGTCAGGGGTGCGTTTTTCACTCAGAGGGTGGTGGGTGAATGGAATCGGCTGCCGTCAGTGGTGGTGGAGGGAAACTCGATAGGGTCTTTTAAGAGACTTCTGGATGAGTATATGGGACTTAATAGGATTGAGGGTTATAGGTAAGCCGAGATGTAAGCATAGGTGGGTAGGGACATGACCGGCGCAACTTGTGGGCCGAAGGGCCTGTTTGTGCTGTAGGTTTTCTGTGTTCTATGTTCTATGTTCTAAAGCAATGGATTCAGTAAACTTGGGGAAATAAATAGTGATGTCATGAGAAGAGTACATATTACAGAGAAGGAGGTGCTGGAATCTTAAAATGCATCAAGGTAGACAAATCCTCGGGACCTGATGAACAGTATCCCAGGAGGCTAGGGATGAAATAACGGATCCCCGAGCAAAAATCTTTGAATCATCATCAGTCACAGGTGATGCACCTAAAGATTGGAGTGTAGCAAATGTTGCGACATTGCTTAAGAAGGGCTGCAAGGAAAAGCCTGGAAATTACAGGCCGGTAAGCCTAACGACTGTCGTGGGTAAGCTGTTAGCAGGTATTCTGAGAGATAGCATTACTGGCATATATAGAGGCAAGGCCTGATTGGCGATAGTCAGCATGGCTTTGCGAGTGGAAAATCATGTCTCACGAATTTGATTGATTTTTTTCGAAATGGGAAACAAAAAGGTTGATGAAGGCAGTGCAGTTGATGTTGTCTACATGAACTTTAGCAAAGGGCTTTTACAAGTTATTGCACGTAAGTTGTTGCATAAGGATATATCTCACGGGATCCAGGTGAGGTAGCCAATTGGATATAACGTTTTCTTGATGAAGGAAGACAACGGGTAGTTGTATAGTTTCGTTTTACAAACTGGAGACCGGTGTCCAGCGTTGTGCCTGAGGGATCTGTGCCGGGTCAACTGTTATTTGTCATTTATATTAATGATTTGGATGATAGCTTAAGAGGGATGATTAGTAAGTTTGAAGATGAAAGGTTAGGTTGATTGGCCATGCTAAAATTGCCCTTAGTGTCCTAAGATGCGTAGGTTAGAGGGATTCGTGGGTAAATATGTAGGGGTAGGGCCTGGGTGGGATTGTGGTCGGTGCAGACTCGATGGGCCGAATGGCCTCTTTATGTGCTGTAGGATTTCTATGATATGAAGATATAAATTCTATTCTATGACACGATCTTGATGAATTGGGCTGATGAATGGCAGCGGGAGTTAAATTTTGATAAATGTGAGGTGATGCATTTTGGAAGACCGAACCATGGCCGGGTGGTAGGTTCTTGGGCAGAGTTACAAAAGAAAGAGATCTAGGGGTAGAAATTCATTTTTCATTCAAATTGGAGACACAGTTGAACACGGTGATGAAGAAGGCATTCAGCATGCTTGGTTTCGTTGTTCTGAACATTGGAAACAAGAGTTGGGACGTCTTGTTGAAATTGTACAAGACATTGTTAAGGCTGCACTTCTAAGTCTGTGTACACTTCCGTTTACCCTATTATAGAAATAACATTATTAAACAAGAAAAAGTGCAGAAAGTACTTACCAGGATGTTACATGGACTTGATTTGGTGCAATTCTTTGAGAACATTACATGCGCAGTGGACAATGGGGAGCCTGTGGATGTGGTGTATCTGGAGTATCTGGATTTGCAGAAGGCATTTAACATGGTGCCGCACCAAAGACTGCTGCGCAAGGTAAAGGTGCATGGTATTATGGGTAATGTATTAGCATGGATAGATGATTTGTGAACTGGCATAAAGCGAAGAGTGGGGGTAAAGTTTGGTATGTTTCTGTTAGGCGATCAGTGCCTAGTGCTGCGCCTCAGGAATCCGTGTTGGGACCGCAATGGTTTACGATTTACATAGATGATTTTGAGTTGGGGACCAAGTGAAGTGATGACACTAAGATGTGTGGCAGAGCAAAGTGTGCAGAGGACGGGGAAAGTCTGCAAAGGGATGTTGATAGTCTAAATGATGGGCTGAGGGGCTGGCAGATGGAGTACAATGTTGGTAAATGTGAGGTCGTCCATTCTTGGAGGAATGACAGCAAAATGGGTTATTATTTAAATGGTAAATAATTGCAGTATGCTGCGGTGCAGAGGGACCTGAGTGTCCTTGTGCAAGAGTCACAAGGAGTTGGTTTACAGATGCAGCAAGTAATTAAGAAGGCAAATGGAATTCTGTCCTTCATTGCCAGAGGAATTGAGTTTAAAAACAGCGAGGGTATTTTGCAGCTGTAAAGCATACTGGTGAAGCCACACCTGGAGTACTGAGTACAGTTTTGGTCTTCTTAATTAAGAAAGGATATACTGGCACTGGAGGGGGTAGAGAGGACATTTACTAGGTTGATTCCGGAGTTGAGAGGTGAGGCTGAGTCGACTTGGGCTATATTCATTGGAATTCAGAAGAATGAGGCGAGTTCTTACAGAAACATATAGGATTATGAAGGAACTAGATAAGATAGAAGCAGTAAAGTTGTTTCCTCTGCCGGGTTAAACAAGAATTAGGGGGCATGTCCTCAAATGAGGTGGAGCAGATTTAGAACTTAGTTGCGGGCGAACTTCTTCACACAAACTGTTGTGAATCTGCAAAATTCCCTGTCCAGTGAAGCAGTTGACGCTACTTCATTGAGTGTTTTAAGGCAAGGATAGATAGATTTTTGAAGAGTAAAGGAATTAAGGGTTATGGTGAGCGGGCGGGTAAGAGGAGCTGAGTTCACAAAAAGATCAGCCATTATCTTACTGAATGGTGGAGCAGGCTCGTCGGATGAGATGGCCTACGCCTGCTCCTAGTTCTTATGTTCTTCTGTTATGAATTCTCCAGTTTCTGACTGTAAGTGCACTACATTCGTTTTTGTCAATCTTTTTTGTCATTACATATCTACAGAAATTGTTACAGTCAGTTATTTTTATGTTCCCTGCAGGCTTGCTTTCATACTACATGTTTCCCTTCTTAATGAATCCCTTGATCCTCATTTGCTGAATTTTAAACAGCTTGCAAACCTCAGGCCTATTGCTTTTTCTTGCCAATTTATATGCTTCTGATGTTTCCCAGACAGTCATTCAGAATTCATGCCTCATAACATCATAGTTATCGTTACTGAAATTCAGGACCATGCTCTCAGATTCAGATACATCATTATACACCTTGACGAGGAATTCTACCATATTATGTTCACTCGTCCCCTAGGATTGTCTCCGCAACTAGATTGTCAACTGAACATTTCTCATTGCACAACATCCAGCCATAATTGTATTAAATGGGGGAGCAGGCTCGAGGCGCTGAAAGACCTATCCCTGTCACTCGTTCTTGTGATTCCTATGATTAGATTTTGAGTTCCAAATTGTGTTATTTATTGAATTCAAATCCCATCAGCCATTGTGGTCGCATTTAGGCCTGTGTCTCCTGTGAAAAATACATTTTCTCTGGATTACACGTTCACGGGATGCAAGAGAGAATTGAAAGACAGAAGCGTATAATCGAAATGTGGTGCAGTGGGATTGTCAATGGACTAGTTATCCAGTGACTCAGGGCAATACTGTGGGAACCGGGTTCGAATCGCACCATATCAGATTTGTTTGACCGTTTCATTCCCTCTAGTAACAGATCAAGTAAGAATGGGCAACTCATAGTTGCGTAGCCAGTGATACCCTTGAACGAATGAAAGGAAGGTTGGCCACAATTCCACAGTGATTGGTAGCCCCAGGGTGGGCATAACAATCCCACAGCATCCTCACTCATTACAGATCTTCCCCTCTCTGCGGCCTGCGCTCCATTTTCTGGCCATACCACTCAGCCAGAAACACTGTAAAAGCAGTCCCTTTACCTTTCCCACAGTTCAGTCCTGAGAGCAAATCCTCTGTCCTCCCTGAGTGTATGCAGCAGCTCACAACACAACCTACAGAAATCTATCCACAACACCTCCACTAACTTTCCAATCACAACGGGCAGCACGGTGAGCACAGTGGTTAGCACTGCTGTTTCACAGCTCCAGCTGGGTTCGATTCCCGGCTTGGGTCACTGTCTGCGCGGAGTTTGCACATTCTCCTCGTGTCTGCGTGGGTTTCCTCCGGGTGCTCCGGTTTCCTCCCACAGTCCAAAGATGTGCGGGTTGGGTTGATTTGCCATGCTAAAATTGCCCCTTCGTGTCCTGAGATGCATGGGTTAGAGGGATTAGCGGGTAAATATATCGTAGGGCGTGGGTGGGATTGTGGTGGGTGTAGACTCGATGGGCCAGATGGCCTCTTTCTGCACTGTAGGGTTTATATGATTCTATGAAGTCAGTCAATAGCTCCTCAGCTGCAAGTTCGATTCATGGAATATTTAAATTTCAGTGAAGTTTATTTATTAGTCACAAGTAAGTTTGACAACAACACTGCAATGACGTTACTGTGAAATTCCCGGAGAAGCCACAGTCCGGCGCTTGTTCGGGTCAATGCACCTAACCAGCACGTCTTTCAGAATGTGAGAGGAAACCGGAGCACTCGGAGGAAACCCACGTACACACGGGAAGAACGTGCAAACTCCACACACATAGTGGCCACAGCGGGGAATCGCACCCGGGTCCCTGGCACTGTGAAGCAGCAGCGCTAACCACTGTGCTACCGTGCCAGGTTCATCGTGTTGCGGAACACACGTTTAGCTGAGAGTGACTAACACATACGTTCAGTGGACAGACCACGTCCAAGTTTCGCACACGTATGTCAGAGCTGCTGAAATCTCCTGTCCATCACGGAGCTCCACACGGGAGACAACAGGAACGAAACCCATTGGATTTCCTTTTTCCAGAACTCTGTCACATTGTCACCAATGCTTCTATCGAGCACAAAATACAAACCCGAGACACAGAGGGACATACATTCACTTTAATCAGGGAAGTTCAAAAATACTTAAATGGAACTACTCCAGAGAACTGGAAAAAATGGGTTGCAACACATTAGAGAAGACATTCAAACATAAGAATGGGAATATTAAATTCGGGTACTGTTAGATTGATTGAACTGACTTGTTGATATCACATTTGGAGCTTGCCTTCCATTCCCAACCCAAGCTGGGTACAGCACTGACACGACACCTTCCCAGCATGGGGAGATGTACTGGACATACTGGAGCAGAGTAGCAGTGTGGCTGCTCTGTATGTGGATCTAGATTTCCACATCATGGGTACAAGAGCGGCTGTAGCAGAGAACATTGCTGTCAGGGAGATATATGTTGTGGGAGTAGGGAAGGGGAGATTGAGTGGAGTGTGTATTTTCAGGTACTGTATGGATGTGAACAAACAGAGACATTTTGTGAAATTGATAGAGAATGGGGGAATCAGATGAACAAATCATGGAGAGATTTGATCAGGTGAGTGAGTAACCTGAGGCTTTTCCAGAGCACTGTTGAAAGAAGTCACTGAGCACACGAATGATGGGAAATGGGATTTGTTGAGAGATCGTACATGGACAACAGATGTGCTTTGGTTCAGCAACTTTCTAACTGGGAGGCTGGTCATCAGAGAATTGGTATAGTTGTGTCCAGTATTCGCAATGACTGCTGGGGGAGGCTGAGTATAATTTTCCAGAGGCAACAGTAACAGGATTAATGATGGAGAGGATATGGGGTCAGATTTCAGCTCAGGGTAAAAGAGTTAACAGAGGTTGCAATCATTGTGAATGAACCTTAGGTACAGGGATGGCGTCAGTAAATGGGGAAAATAGATTGGGAGGACCGGTGAAGTCAATGTCCATGTTCCCATAACTCAAATAACAAAGACAGTCATACATTGAAAGATAGTTTACAAACATAATCGCTGGTATCGAGGCTTACCAGATGACACAATGGGATAAATTTAGATAATCTGAGCCATCAAATACACAGAAACAGTTTTCACTGTTTTGTCAGGTTCATTAATGGATATAGAGACACAACAGCAACGGTAACAACAGTCGCAGTGCAAAACAAATGACAAGATCAGGAATAAAGTCAAATAGGGTTTACGGAAGTAAGTACTGGACTTGACACTTACCAGGGACACCAATCATAGCCAGGATGCGAAAATAAAATCCTTGAACAATGTAGAGTCCAACTTCAATCCGCTTTAACAATGATAGCCGATAAAATCCATCACATGTGATGTAATAAATAGCTTCGGTGAAAGTGTCAGGAGTATCAAGACAAATAGGCGGTGGGAGTGGTGGGGGTGGTGGGGGTGGAATGTTCCGATGCATTGTTCCCAGATTCTGATCCATTGTTGAAACGTTCCAGTTCATTGTTCTCAGATTCTGCTCTCTCCTCCCACTGTCTCTGCAACTGATGATCTCTGTTAGTGTCGGAGTTGACGCTCCCGTGACTCGATGGAAATACACACTGAACGGAATCCATTATTAATAGAAGAAGGAGAACCTCCAGTGACACTGCCCAGATCCATGGAGACTGATATTATTCACAGTCATTGGACCAACAACTTCAATTAACCCCATTCAATCCAGCACTTTTTATGTCACAAAATACAAGAGTGGCCCGGTCTGCATTGGATGGCACGGGTCAGGGAGGGATGGAAAGACGGAAATAACAGAGGGTCCGACCATACACCTTCAATCTTCATTGGATATTGGAGTGGGCCCTGAGTTTTCATCGTTGTGCGTTTCAGATGAGGCGATAATTTGTCAGGATTGACAGAGACTGCTGAAATTTCCTCTGTTTATAACACATTCAGTCCAGCACCCAACTTTATGTTAAACATGCAGAAAAAAACCCAAAAGGAATATTGCCTGTGAAGAATGAAAAAAAGGCCTTGGTTTGAACTTGGGCACAAGCAAATGTTAACACTCAGTAGATGTAACCAGCTGTTTTTCTTTTCTGAATCCATTCAGTAATGATCTAACATAGAACATAGAACAGATAACAGTACAGCACAGAACAGGCCCTTCGGCCCACGATGTTGTGGCGAGCTTTATCTGAAACCAAGATCAAGCTATCCCACTCCCTAACATCCTGGTGTGCTCCATGTCCCTATCCAATATTCGCTTAAATGTTCCTAAAGTGTCTGACTCCACTATCACTGCAGGCAGTCCATTCCTCACCCCAACCACTCTCTGAGTAAAGAACCTAGTTCGGACATCCTTCCTACATCTCGCACCATAAACCCTATAGTTATGCCCCCTTGTAATCGCTCCATCCACCCAAGGAAATAGTCTTTGAACGTTCACTCTCTCTATCCCCTTCATCATTTTATAAACCTGTATTAAGTCTCCCCTCAACCTCCTAAGCTCCAGAGAGAACAGCCCTTGCGCCCTCAACCTTTCCTCAGAAGACCTGCCCTCCAAACCAGGTAGCATCCTGGTAAATCTTCTTTGCACTCTTTCCAGCGCTTCCACATCCTTCTTATAGTGAGGTGACCAGAACTGCACGCAATATTCTAAATGTGGTCTCACCAAGGTCCTGTACAGTTGCAGGGTAACCCCACGACTCTTAAACTCCCACCCCCTGTTAATAATAGCTAACACAATATAGGCCTTCTTCACAGCTCATGCTTCAGTGGCAACCTTCAGAGGTCTGTGGATATGGACGCCAAGATCTCACTGTTCCTCCACAGTCTTCAGAACCCTACCTTTGACCCTGTAATCCACATTTAAATTTGTCCTACCAAAATGAATCACCTCACATTTATCAGGGTTGAACTCCACCTGCCGTTTTTCAGCCCAGCTTTGCATCCTACCTATGTCTCTATGCAGTCTACAACAGCCCTCCACCTCATCCACTACTCCACGAATCTTGGTGTCATCAGCAAATTTACTGATCCACCCTTCAGCCCCCTCCTCTAAGTCATTAATAAAAATAATAAAATAATAAAGATCTGTTGGACAACGTTTCATATTGCTTTCAGGGGAGACCCACTTATCGGACCCTCAATGGCACTTACTGGATTTTTTTGGGAACAAGGAATATCCATAGCTACCTATTCGATGGAAAGCATCGTGTTTCCTTGGATATGTAGTCCCATTTTTGTATCATTCTTCCGTCTGGGAGTGGTTGACGTGTCCTTGTGAGAATAAGCAAATTCGTTCGTATATTCGTTTGCATATGAAAGAATGTTAATCTATATTGAAACTGTTAGGTCCGTTTTGAAACAGGTTGCCAATGACACTGATGCAGCTCTCATTGAGTGGAGTGACGAGATGTTGGAATGCGGACTGTTGTGCGACAGATTTGAACGACACTATTCTTCATTTTGGCGGATAAGGGATGACCGTGTGCTTTGATTGGATCAAAGTGTTGCACTTACATGCCTGACACTTCAGAGAAGAGAACGAATTGGTCACACACATTCGAAATGAGGTCGAAAAACGTAAACAACCAACATAATTTTCTTCCGGAACTGGGCAACTGGTTGGATGGGTTCTTTTGGATCAAACATAATGCAAGGGTTAGTGTTCTTCTTCATTGCTATCTTAATGTTCATGATGATTATACAAAGTTTTAAATGCTGCTGTTATTTAGCAGCAAAATCCATAGAGGGTGCAGCAGCGCTTGGTAATACGGACAGTTCCGTGTTCTCCTGGATCGATCCAGGTGGACAAGGAGCTTTCCTTATTCCCAAGCGCTCCTCCAGCATATGAAAATATGTATTGTCAGACATCTGTCTAAAGGACGACATGAGATAATATTATTTCTTCTTGGGATATTTAGTGTTAGCGAGGGTCATGCTTTAAATACAGTTATACACAATTTACATAACATTAGCAGTGACTATCAAGTTTGAGAAGGAATAAATCAAGAAGCAATCACCGCTGAAATTTTAGGCTATTTTATTTACCGGCCGAGTATTGGGCTCGCCAATAGGCAGAAGGGGGGATGGATGTGGGGCACTCCTCATAGGTTAACACGATTTTTAAACATTAGATATTAAGGTACTGACAGAACAACCAGCGAAGTGTTAAATTATTCTCAAAAAAGGAATATAGACTAACAAGAGAACAGTTTACACGCCCCTAAATGCAGCAAGAGCTTTAACAAGTAATTACGATTTAAAACATTTATGCTGACATTTCAAATGTATTTGAAGTATTGAACAAAGAACAGAGACCAATGAACAGAGAAAATTACAGCACAGGAACAGTCCCTTATGCCCTTCAAGCCTGCATCAACCATGTTGCCCGAGTGAACTAAAAACCCCTACTCTTCCGGGGACCGTATCCCTCGATTCCCATCCTATTCGTGTATTCGTCAAGACGCCCCTTAAAAGTTACTATCGTATCTGCTTCCACTATCTCCCCCAGCAGTGAGTTCCAGGGACACATCACCCTCAATGTAAATAACTTGTCTCGTGAATCTACTTTCAACCTTGCCCCTCGCACCTTAAACCTCCGCCCACGAGTAATTGATTCTTCCACCTTGGAAAAAGCTTCTGACTATCCACTCTGTCCATGCCTCTCATATTTTTGTAGACTTCTATGAGGTCGCTCCTCAATTTCCAGTGAGAACAAACCAAGTTTATCCAAACTCTCCTCATAGCTAATGCCCTCCATACCAGGTAACATCCTGGTAAATATTTGCTGTACACTCTCCAAAGCCTCCACATCCTTCTGGTAGTGTGGCGACCAGAAATAAACACAATATTCCAAGTGCGGCCTAACTAAGTTTATATAAAGCTGCAGCATGATTTGAAAAACTTAGAAACTCTGTGCCCCGGCCGATGAAGGCCAGCATGCCGTATGCCATCTTGACTACCTTCTCCACCTGTGTTGCCACTTTCAGTGACCTGTGTACATTTACAGCCAGATTCCTCTGCTATCAATACTCTTAAGGGTTCTGCCATTTACTGTATATTTCCGATCTGTATTGGATCTTCCAAAATGCATTACCTCACATTTTTTCCGGCTTAGTCTCCATCTGTCATCTCTCCACCAAGGTCTCCGACGGTCTATACATTGCTGTATCCTCTGACGGTCCTCATCACTACCCCGACGGGCGGCACGGTAGCACAGTGGTTAGCACTGCTGCTTCATAGCTCCAGGGACCTGGGTTCGATTCCCGGCTTGGGTCACTGTCTGTGTGGAGTTTGCATATCCTCCTCGTGTCTGCGTGGGTTTCCTCCGGGTGCTCCGGTTTCCTCCCACAGTCCAAAGATGTGCGGGTTAGGTTGATTAGCCATGCTAAAAATTGCCCCTTAGAGTCCTGAGATGCGTCGGTTAGAGGGATTAGTGGGTTAATATGTAGGGATATGGGGGTAGGGCCTGGGTGGGATTGTGGTCGGTGCAGACTCGATGGGCCGAATGGCCTCCTTCTGCACTGTAGGGTTTCTATGATTTCTCACAATTCCACAACAATTGTGACATCTGCAAACTTACCTCCAAATCATTTATACATTTTTAAAAGAACAAAGGTCCCAGCACTGATCCCAGAGAAACGCCGCTTAACACAGCCCTCCATTCGGAAACGCGCCCTTCCTCTGCTACCTCTGTCTTCTGTGACCAAGCCAGTTCTGTGTCCATCCTGCCAACTCATCTGTGATCCCTTGCGACTTAACCTTCTTTGCCAATCTTGCATGACGGACCTTGTCAACGGACTTACTGAAGTTCATCCAGTGAACAACATCCACTGATTTACGCTCATCAATCACCTTCGATCAATGTAGTGAGATACGACCCCGCCTTCAGAAAACGTGTTGCCTCTCGAAAATGCTTCCACTTATTTTCATGTCGGAGTAAATCCTGTCTCGAGGAAACCTGGGAAATCAGGCCCCGGGGATTTATTTGTTCTCAATCCTAATAGTTTGCTGCGTACCTCTTCCCTTTCGATGTTGATTGTTCTAAATTTTCCCCTTTCTATTACCTGTGACTTGCCGTTCCTATAGGAATTGTACTATTTTCGTCCACCGTGAAAACTGAGGCAAAATAGTTGATTGAACATCACTGCGATTTTCGTGTTCCCCAATGTTAACTCTCCGGTTTCATCTTCCAATGGGCATTTTCACCCTGGTGATTCTCTTCCTTTTTATCTAGATGTTTTTGCTGTCCTTCATGCTATTTTGCGCTAGTTTCCTTTGGTAATTTACCTTAGCTCCTTTTATTACTTTTTGATCCCTTTCGTTATGTTTGAAAGTTTCCTAACCTTCTAGCCTGCCACTGGTCTTAGCAATACCTTAGTTTTTGCCTTTGTGGATTATGGAGAACGATACAGTGCGCACAACAACCAATATTGTAGATGATATTTAATATCTGAACTGTACACATTGCTCTGACACATTGTTGTCACAGTAATTAATATTGAGACCTAAAATGTGCTCAAAGCTCCTGGCAATGCATAACAGAAATATGGGCAGCAAAGGATAGTATCGTAGGATTTGTCGAATTGAGGGTGATCGATGGTCGAACTGTGCACAATGAACCCAGAGGATTCAAAATGAAGGGTTTGGATATAGGAACTGTGTGCAGTATTGGAAATGTGTTCAAGTAAAAAGATATGGGGGAGACGTACGGCACTTAATAGTCCCAGTGCGGTCCAAAAGATGTTATAGAAACAGGAACTGACAAAATGCTCCCAGTGCTGACTAAAATAGGTACACCGTACACATATATTTGAGTGATGCTTAAATGAGGGGGCTTTCTGTTCGAACTGCACAGTAATCACACTGATGTGTACGTGACGGGTTTGGAGACCAACAATTTGCAGAGTGATCCATGATTCGACTACCCGAAGTATGTGAAGAAGATAAAGTGAAGTTAAAGTTTATTTGTTCGTCACACGTAAGGCTGACCTTAACACTGCAATGTAGTTACTGTGACATTCCCCTAGTCGCTACAGTCCGGCGCCTGTTCGGGCCAATGCACCTAACCAGCACGTCTTTCACACTGTGGGAGAAAACCGGAGCATGCAGAGGAAACCCACGCAGACACGGGGGAATGTGCAAACTCTACACAGACAGTGACCCAAGCTGGCAATCGAACCCGAGGCCCTGGTGCTGTGAGGCAGCAGTGCTAACCATTGTGCCATTGTGCCACCTGTCTGTGCATATCGTCCCCTCTGTTGTCTAAATGTAAGATATTGGTATCAGAGCAGTGCACAATGATCTCAATCTTGTCTAATTGCGTCGCATGAAAACGAGAACTTTGCACTGTGATCCTTTTGTAACCTAATTGAGAGATTGGGATCAGAAATGTGCACAGTGATATTGTTTTTATGAACCAATAAATATGGACACCCATACTGTACACAGTGAGCTAAGGCTGTTAACAGTCATCTTATTGTGGCCCTTTGTGGAATACAACAATTTGTTACTTTCGAACTGTTTAACCATCTGTTAATTATTTGCCTCCAACCGAGAGATGATCGACTACCAGGTGTCATCCTGTCTCACAAAAGTGACCATGGTTTAAGGACATGGAATCACTGATTCACCCCAGGATAGGATCCAGCAGCACACTGACGCCTCTGCGGAACATGCACAGGCTTCCATTCAACAAGGTTGCGACCGATTTGCGCACAGAATCCAGCTGTCCACCTTTGTGCGTCAACCTGAAAACCCTTGTGTAACTTAAATGCATTAAATTGACTGTTAAACAAACACATTGATCTGGAATTGATTGCTGTGCCCAGAGCAACTAAACATTTTACCATCCACTGTCGGTAACAGCGTTTGATAAATGTTCTAATACAATACATGGCTAGTCCTCCTTGACAATTCTCTACGGTCAGAGTACTTAACAGGCGAATATAGTTTCCCTTTTCACCCTGAATATTTTATTCTATTCAATAGTGAACACTGTCATTCCAAGTGATACAACAGTTGTTTCTCCAATTTCTACTTGTGAGCTTGGGCTTGTAGTCCCGTGAGCATTTCTATTCAGAACACATTGCATTCCAGTCATATCTGACAACACGTATCCGTATAGCTCGCCTATAATTGATGAGCTTATATCTCTCTGACAAAGCGGAGTAATATGGAATGTTCTCCAATCAAAAATTATGGTCCACGAATCAAAAGTACTTTGGACGTTCCTTCCATCGTTGGGATAGAAACAATCAGAACCTTCCAGAGTTGGATGCCTTAAGTCCCATTATTGCCGAATGGCCTCTTTCTGTACTGTCGGGTTTCTATGTTTAGGTCAGAAAAGTACGTTTCTGCAAGTGTTTTGTAATCCAGGGGAATGGAGCCTATTTCTATGAACAATGCTCGCAATGTTGTCAAAATTGGTGATATGGATTTCGGAAAAGTCCACACTTCTCGGAATGTTCTCTAAATGAGTGGACCGTTTCGTTTTCTGTCTCTCCCTTTCTTATTTTTGTCCACCTTTCTTCCTGCTATCCACTTCCTGCCTTTATCTCTCTCTGTCTACTGTTACAATTTTGAGTTTACAGAATTGTTTTGTTTTACAATCATCTGTTAATTTATAAAATTGTGAGTTTTAGACTATAACCCTGATTTAAGATCAATAAAAGTGGGTGATGTCACTCCTACCATAGTCTGCCTGTCTTAAAAAAGAGTTTTAGTTGCACAAAGCAATCTTTAACACGCTTTAGTTGTTTGTTTGTGAAGAAGGAACATGTGTGTACACTTGGGGACTATGGCATTCGTTCAACGTCCACAATGAACAGACATAAATTTCCCTGAGTCCCAGAAATATGCTGTCGATTTTAAATTGATAAAAGTTGTTCAGAAACCCATTTTTTTCATTCATTCATGGGATGTAAGGACCAGCATTTGCTGTCCATCCAAAGTTAGCCTTTTACTGAGTGACTTGCTGGCCCAGTGGACAAGGCAATAGGTTCAACCACATTGCTGGGGATTTGGAGTGACATGCTGGCACATTTCCTTCCCTAAAGGACACTGGTGAGCCAGATGAATTTCCTTTCGTAAATCTGTGATGTATTCACGGTCATCATCAGACTTTTAATTCAATTTCACCATCTGCAATGTAACTTGAAGCAGGGTCCTCAGAGAATGACTCGAGATTTTGTATTCCAATGTAACCCCCTCATGCCACCACCTGTTGTATAAGACCCTTACATCGTTATTCAGTACACAGAACATTGTTGAAGTTCTAATCTTGTATTTTTAAACCACTCTCTGAAACGTTTGACTGCTATCTCCTAACTCGAGAGTGTATGATTTTCTAAGCAAACAATCGTGTTGGTGAATTCTCCTGATGTTAGGTCCCTGAGATGGAGCATTTGGCTGCATATGATCTTTACTCCAATATAGCGACGATTAATCTACTCTGCCCTTTAATATTTCTATTCATTAACGCTTCCAATTACATTGAAATTTGTTTTGTTTCTGGTGCCAGAGATTGCTTTCTCTATAAGGCTAGCCATATTACAGTCAAGTTACTTTATTTTCATTTCCTTTTCTCTGCTTTGCACTTCCTGCAACTGAGACCTCAGAAACAGAGTCAGCTCTGCCTGCACCTTAAGCAAGGACATTTTTCCCCCGGATTTTCACCACAAGTAGGAGCTATCACATAGTTGTCAGAGCAACTTTATGAGGGGAATGAAATTAGTGATTGAGCTATATATAGAAGACACATTCCCAAAAATACAATCTCCTCACTGTGGGTGATAACATTTGGGGAGGAAAAGAGCAGGGGCCATGAAGATTAGTACGGTGGATCAGGTGTGGATGTCCCAGTTATAAAGATTTTTTTTTCCTGAAAATCCAGAATAACAACGTATGTTACTTTTGTGGCTGTCAGTCAGTATGACATACATGTCCAACAATTTCAAATGCTAGAAATTAGTTTTTTTGCATTTGTCTCTTTACATTTTCCAATAATTTTCCAAAAATGTCCAAAGATGTGCGGGTTAGATTGATTGGCCAGGTTAAAAATTGTCCCTTAGAGTCCTGGGATGCGTAGGTTAGAGGGATTAGCGGGTATAATATGTGGGGGGAGGGCCTGGGTGGGATTGTGGTCGGTGCAGACTCGATGGGCCGAATGGTCTCCTTCTGCACTGTAGGGTTTCTATGTTTCTATGTTTAAGAACTTTAACTGTGATTGAGTGTTCTTCATCAATCTTGTCAATAGAACATCTAATATCTGTTGAGCAGGTATCAGACTCTTTGGATTTCGAGGCACTCTCACAACATTTCTCATTCGCTCTCAATCCCTCCTTTGTCTCTCACTTTCTGAAACTATTTCTCAATCACTCCCCCTCCATACCCCACTGTAACCCGATTGCTCGTTCTGCGTGATTTCAGTATTTTACGCTGCTCCATCTCTCAATATGATTGTTTCTATCTCCATCTCTTTTCTCCCAATCTCCCTCATCACGCGTGCTTCGTCCTCATCATCAGCTCATAGAATGGCTACATTGGAGACGGAGGCCATTTCCACTGCCTCATCTCTGCTGTCTCTCTGCTGGACCAAACCCTGGCTCTACAGATTTTCAGTCTTGAGATCACGACCACCTTAACTTTCAATGACCCAATGGAACCTGCCTCCTCTGCGCTTTCAGACAAATAATTCCAGTTTCTTCCTCTAATGATCATACATTTTCCTCACTTTTGCTTATTCCTATTTTGTCAGTCTACTTAATTGAAGATGCCTTCTCTCCTACCCTCATTTCCATTCCTTATCCATCCTCCTATCATGATATCATATCCGTCCCCCTCACTCTGTTGGATGCATCTGCTCAGAGGGGTAAACATTTTTCAGTTTAAGCTGTAGTTGCTTCTTTAATTATTTCATTTTGAGAGAGAGTTGCCCGGAAACCAGTCGCCATCCTGTCTGAAGGAGCTTGTGATTCAGCAGGCAATGCTCCTGGGTCTTAGTTGGATTTTCTGCGTCCAAGCCGCACTCCAGGACAGATTATCCTTTAAATTCAGCTGAAGCTTAAACACGGGTAAAACTGATTGATATTCAATTTGGTCATTCACTGCACTATCGGACACGATTCTCAAAAGTAGGTTGTGTGAATATTTGGGAAAGAAACGAAAACTTGATGTGAATCCCCTTGGCAAGATATGAGCAATGCAATGTCCCAGAATGCGAAACATCATCACACTTTTTGTCCTTATGAACAATATCTGTCATCAGCACCACTGCCTTCATGTTGGAACCAAGGGCTTCAAGCTTTTTCGAGATGCCATGTGGTAAGAATCGAATTCTTTCAAGATTGGCATCTCTGAAGCTGTGGACTCCAGGTTGAAGCTGAAATGAGTAATCTACTTGGGAACTCGGGTTACAGACGAAACAAAAGTTTCGGCCTTGAGTTCCACGCAGAGGACCTGGGCACTACGTCAATGCTGATGGGATTGAATGAATAATCTTTCTCCCCTTTATTATTTGATTGGACACGACCACTAAAGTTGACCAGACTGCAGAACCTTGATCTGATCATTTTGCTGAGCTATCAGATCTCTGACTGTCATTTGCTGTTGAACTTAAATGCATTTCTTTATTCCGTCTTCATTAGCTTAGCACCTCATTTTTCCAGGCAACCCTGTGGCTGCTCCTGACACCTTCTCTTGCACTCTTCATTGAACCGTGATTTATCACTTGACTTGCGTGTAATAGTTAAGTTCATTATGTCGTCATGGTGATGGTTCATTTTCAGACATGCTGGGCTCGACGTTACAGCTACAAGTTGAACAGAATTTTGGTGCTGATGTCCCACAACATCATGAGAATGTTTTGAGCTGCTGGACTTGTTCTAAATTCATCACATGTTACACATTATTATTACCACAACACATGATTGAGTGCAGACACCGTGTGAAGATGGGTTCTTGTCAACACAATGTGTGGTTATCACTTGTACGAAGAATGAAATTGGAAGATGTTCAAGGGGAAAATCACTGAGTACAGCAGATTTCTGCTGTGAACTGAATACAGCAGAGTTCCCCCGGAAAACAGCTGTGAAGCTTTTTCCCAGAAGATCCCACAGCTGCAGATGTGCTGCACAGACAATATGCACAAGATAAAAGAGAATGGAACATTTCATAAACAAACTAGGACGTAGATAACATGGAGATTTGAATCATGTAGCCATGAAGGCGTGTTTGTTTAAATAACTGCATGTCATCTTTGGACAAACATGTAGAAACTGTAACTGGTTAACTCAGCATGTAAACGTTGCAAAAGTGAAAAAAATCTACACGATTAACTGTAACTATACATCAATGATTTTGAACAATTGCTTACTGGTGATTGGCATGTGAAAATATATCGTATTATAACCAAAATAATAATTCGTGATGCAATGTATCAATCAGGAAATCTGCATGAGAACACATCCAAAATCTCACCGGACTCCGGCACCTATCTTTCAGAAAACATGTCACTATTTCCTTCATCTAGCCCACACCGCTATCCGTCCTGTCTTCCTGGCTGACCTGCTATTCATGTTCCCTCACTGCCCTCTAACTTATTGGACTGGATCGGACGATCTGGATTCCTGTGTTGCAATGACTGTGAATCTACATTTATTGGGACTTCAATTGTATCTCCGTTTTTGATTTGGCTAAACAACACTCATACGTACAGGAGTGGAATCAGTGCTGCTGCTGTTCTGAATGAAATATGTGTGTTGAAGAAATTGCAGCCTGATCATTCGAGTTGTTATAAGCATTTGGTCATTTTGATCTTTTTCTCAGTCCATTAAGTATTTGCCTGGGACATGAAACTGACTGAAGATCAGCTGCCATTCTGTCTGGCAGCCTTGAGGAATGTGTCAGAATCATTCATTAACTCAGAAGCCCCAGCATATTATCCAACATCTCACTGTCCGACTCTGCTGACAATAAACAGTTCACACCCAAATGCTGCTGGTTTCAATAAATAAACGCCACTTTGTTGGTTTCGAAATGTGGGTGAAGGTGGACGTGAACGACCAGGTCCTACGTTTGAGCCTATTTGATGGTGAGCGTAGTTTTAACTTATCTGGAGAGGTTAAAAGCGAAGGGAAATTAGGAGAGCCAGAAGGGGTCACGAGAATGCCTTGGCACGTAGGATTAAGGAAAACCCTAAGGCGTTCTATAAATATGTGAAGAGTAAAAGGATGAGACGTGAAGGAACAGGGCCCATAAATGGTGAAGGCGGGAAAGTCTGTACGGAACCAGTAGCAATGGCAGAGGTGCTGAATGAGTATTTTGCCTCGGTTTTCACAGAGAAGAAGGACCTGGGTGGTTGTACTGAGGGCTTGCGGTGGACTGAAAACATTGAGTATGTGGACTTTAAGGAAGCGGTTGTGCTAGAATCTTTGAATGGCATCAAGATAGATAAGTCGCCGGGTCCGGATGGGATGTACCCCAGGTTACTGTGGTGCGGGGGGTGGGGGGGGGGGAGGGAAGGGATTGCAGAGCTTCTGGCAATGATCTTTGCGTCGTCGATGGAGACGGGAGAGGTGCCAGAGGATTGGAGGATTGCGAATGTGGTTCCTATTTTCAAGAAGGGGAATAGGGATAGCCCAGAAAATTATTGACCGGTGAGTCTAACCTCAGTGGTTGGTAAGCTGATGGAGAAGATTCTGAGGGAAAAGATTTATGAGCATTTAGAGAGGTTTAGTATGCACAAGAATACTCAGCATGGCTTTGTCAAAGGCAAATCGTGCCTTCCGAGACTGGTGGAGTTCTTCGAAAATGTAACTGGACACATTTCACGAAGGAATAGCGTTAGATGCGGTTTATATGGATTTTAGCAAGGCGTTCGGTAAGGACCCCCATGCAAGGCTTTGAGAAAAAGTGAGAGGGCATGGGATCCAAGGGGCTGCTGCCCTGTGGATCCGTAACTGGCTTGCCCAAAGGAGGCAGAGAGTGGGTATAGATGGGTCTTTTTCTAAATGGAGGTCGGTCACCAGTGGTCTGCCCCAGGAGTCTGTTCTAGGACCCTTGCTGTTTGTCATTTTCACAAATGACCTGGATGAGGAAGTGGAGGGATGGGTTGGTAATTTCGCCGACGACACGAAGGTTGGTGGGGTTGTGGATGGACTGGAGGAATGTCAGAAGTTACAGAGGGACATAGATAGGATGCAAAACTGGGCGGAGAAGTGACAGATGGACTACAACCCGGATAAATGCGTAGTCGTTCATTTTGGCAGGTCAAATGTGATGAATATAAAGGGAAAGACTCTTAGTACTGTAGAGGATCAGAAGGGCCTTGGGTCCGGGTCCATAGGACTCTAAAATCGGCCCCGCAGGTGCAGGAGGTGGTTAAGTAGCATATGGTGTGCTGGCCTTTATCAATCGAGGGATTGAGTTTAGGAGTCCGGGGATAATGATGCAGCTACATAAGACCCCATATATGTTACAGGAAGGATGTGGAAAAGATCGAAAGGGTGCAGAGGAGATTTAGAAGGATGTTGCATGGATTGAGTAGCATGCCTTATGAGGTTAGGCTGAGGGAGCTCGGTCTTTTCTCCTTGGAGAGATGTAGGATGAAAGGAGACCTAATAGAGGTATATAAGATGTTGCGAGGCATAGATCGGGTGGACTCTCAGAAAATTTTTCGCAGGGTGGAAATGGCTGCTACGAGAGGACATAGGTTTATGATGCTGGGGGATAGCTATAGGGGAAATGTTCAGGGAAAGTATTCCACACAGACGGTGGTGGGCGAGTGGAATTGGCTGCCGTCAGTGGTGGTGGAGGCAAACTCAATAGGGTTTTTTAAGAGACTCCTGGATGAGCATATGGGACTTAATAGAATGGAGGGTTATAGGTAGGCCTCGAAGGTAGGGATATGTTCGGCACAACTTGTGGGGCTGAAGAGCCTGTTTTGTGCTATAGTTTTGCTATGTTTCTATGTTTAACACTTCCGAGTTGAATCGACGTAATTTCCTTGCGGCAGTAGACGCGGACTGCACACATACATTTCTATTGAATGGGAGCTCTTGGCAGGCTGGCAAACAGCAGCAGAAGATCAGATTGTTCTCCACTACAGGGAGAGGTTAAACTCGCTGTCGGACAGGGCACAGGAGTTTCAGGTGGTAGAGGTTCAGAGGATGAGGGGTGCCCGATGATCACATGAATGTAATACGTCTCCCTGTTGTTCGCCTCTTCCTCCCAAAAGAATATTGCATTTCATGGCCTCATATGCCTTCCATTTCCTCCTCCAGAAGAAATGACATTTTGTCCGACTCCAATGAATACTGTTTCCCTTCCCCCTGGAATATGCTGCAAAGAGACGAGTCTGTTCGAGCTTTTTTTGGAATCAGTATTATTCATTCATGGCGTGTGGCTATTGCTAGCTGGACCAATATTGATTATACATTGTCATTGCCCTTGGGAAGCTGATGCTGAACAGCCTATTTGAACCACTGCAGGCCATGTGGTGTACATGTACCTACAGTATTGATAGGCAGTGAATTCCAGGAATTGATCGAGCGACAGCGAAGTGAACGACTTAATATTTTGAAGTTAGAAGGATAATTCGCATGAAGGTGAATTGCAGCTGGCATCGGCCCCGTGTATGTTATGACCATTTCCTCGAACTGGCTTTGAAAAGTGCAGTGTAAGGAGACTCGAGAATGGCGAATGTTCTTCCTCTGTTTAAGAAAGGGAACAGAAATGACCCTGGTAATTATAGACCGGTTAGTCTTACTTCGGTGGTTGGTAAATTGATTGAAAAGGTCCTTAGGGATAGGATTTACGACTATTTAGAAAGATGTGGATTAATCCGGGATAGTCAGCACGGATTCGTGAAGGGCAAGTTGTGCCTCACAAATTTGATTGCATTTTTTGAGGAGGTAACTAAGTGTGTTGATGAAGGTAGGGCAGTTGGTGTCATATCCATGGCTTTTAGTGAGGCGTTTGATAAGGTCCCCCATGGTCGGCTTATGATGAAAGTGAGGAGGTGTGGGATAGAGGGCAGGTTGGCCGAATGGATAGGCAACTGGCTGTCTGACCGAAGACAGAGGGTGGTGGTGGATGGAAAATTTTCGGACTGGAGGCAGGTTGCTAGCTGAGTGCCACAGGGATCAGTGCTTGGTCCTCTGCTCTTTGTGATTTTTATTAATGACTTAGAGGAGGGGGCTGAAGGGTGGATCAGTAAATTTTCTGATGACATCAAGATTGGTGGAGTAGTGGATGAGGTGGAAGGCTGTTGTAGGCTGCAAAGAGACATAGATAGGATGCAAAGCTGGGCTGAAAAATGGCAAATGGAGTTTAACCCTGATAAATGTGAGGTGATTCATTTTGGTAGGACTAATTTAAATGTGGATTACAGGGTCAAAGGTAGGGTTCTGAGGACTGTGGAGGAACAGTGAGATCTTGAGGTCCATATCCACAGATCTCTAAAGGTTCCCACTCAAGTGGATAGAGCTGTGAAGAAGGCCTATAGTGTGTGAGCTTTTATTAACAGGCGGTTGGAGTTTAAGAGCCGTGGGGTTATGCTGCAACTGTACAGGACCTTGGCGGGACCACATTTGGAATATAGTGTGCAGTTCTGGTCACCTCACTATAAGAAGGATGTGGAAGCGGTGGAAAGAGTGCAGAGGAGATTTACCAGGATGCTGCCTGGTTTGGAGGGTAGGTCTTATGAGGAAAGGTTGAGGAAGGTAGGGCTATTTTCTCTGGAGCGGAGGAGGCTGAGGGGAGACTTAATAGAGGTTTATAAAATGATGAAGGGGATAGATAGAGTGAACGTTCAAAGACTATTTCCTCGGGTGGATGGAGCTATTACAAGGGGGCATAACTATATGGTTCATGGTGGGAGAGATAGGAAGGATATCAGAGGTAGGTTCTTTATGCAGAGAGTGATTGAGGTGTGGAATGGACTACCTGCAGTGATAGTGGAGTCAGACACTTTAGGAACATTTAAGCGAATATTGGATAGGCACATGGAGCACACCAGGATGATAGGGAGTAGGATAGCTTGATCCTGGTTTCAGATAAAGCTCGGCACAACATCGTGTGCCGAAGGGCCTGTTCTGTGCTGTACTGTTCTATGTTCTATGAATATTTGACCATTTTATTCATCACACAAGTTCAGCTGGGAGCTCGTGTTCATTTTGTACAGTGAACTCATTGCGGGATCGCATGTGGTTGCAGCATTCACCTGGCGGACCTTGAGGACGAAGGCCTAGGAAGGATCTCGTTGTGTTGATAAGACTGGGAAACAAAGGGCAGAGATTGAAGCCCTGGGGAGCTGCAGGTTACTTGCGTTTTTTTCTCAGGAGAAATGGATGTCCAGTTTAGCTGCCGAATAGAATCATAGACTCCTACAGTGCCGAGAGGGACAATTCGGCCCATCGAGTCTGCACTGACCACAATCCAACCCAGGCCCTTTCCCCACACCCCTATGCATTTGCCCTGACACTGAGGGGGAATGTAGGATGGCCAATCTACCTACCTGTACACACACACCTTTGGGCTGTGGGACGAAACTGGAGCACCCGGAGGAAATCCACGCAGACACGAGGAGAATGTGGAAACTCCACATAGACAGTGACCCAGCCGGGAATCGAACACGGGTCTCTTGCGCTGTGATGCAGCAGGGCCACCGTGCGCCCGGATGGAAGCAGATTTTGGACATTTCGTTGTCAGTACATTTGGGAGGGGTAATATGCTGTTTGCTTATCGAAAATTGAATACTAATTGTGAGTATAGTTCTCTAATCGTTCTCTTTTTACATTTGTTACATTAAAAGTTATAAAAGATGTGAACACCTTCTGTGAATCCCTCTTCCACCATGTAAATGGAGCCTGTAATATTTCAAGAAAACCTAGCAGATTATACACAGATCCTGAAGCTCTCTCACTCTCCCACAATCCATTCGTCCTGCGTGTCCCTTTTTGGTCCTTTACTCTGGAGAACCTGTTATAACAACCCCCCCCCCCCCCCCGCCCCCCGCCCCCCGCCCCACACCACCAACAATCTTATCCCTCCTGCCCTGTGCCTCTATTACCTTTCGTTGATCAAATTTGCAATGTTCCACGCACTTTCTCAACCACGCTGCCTGCACCTGGTCACAGAATCACTGAATGGTTACAAAGAAGGAAGTGGCCACTTGTCCACTACGTTCGGTACTGACTCTCCGCTGGAGAAAATCACCGAGATCCATTCCCCCACCAATTGAGCGTGGCACAGCAGCTAATGTTCACATTCATTTAAGAAGCCACAGTGGAAGTTGCCTCCAATGCTCTCACAGTCATGGCATTCTAGATTTTATAATTTCTCTTGATCAAACAATGTGTTTCCAACTAATTGCCATTGTTTTTGTTCTGCCAGTCTTCCTAACTTTGAAGTTATTTCCTCTCTTATTCTTCCCTCTTCTCCACCCGCTTCACAAGCTATTTATCCGGATCACACACAAACTATCTTATCCATCTGGCCATAGTGTTCATTGGGCGGCACGGTAGCACAGTGGGTAGCACTGCTGCTTCACAGCTCCAGGGTCCCGGGTTCGATTCCCGGCTCGGGTCACTGTCTGGGTGGAGTTTGCACATTCTCCTCGTGTCTGCGTGGGTTTCCTCCGGGTGCTCCGGTTTCCTCCCACAGTCCAAACATGTGCGGGTTAGGTTGATTGACCAGGTTAAAAATTGCCCCTTAGAGTCCTGAGATGCGTAGGTTAGAGGGATTAGTGGGTAAAATATGGGGGGTAGGGCCTGGGTGGGATTGTGGTCGGTGCAGACTCGATGGGCCGAATGGCCTCCTTCTGCACGGTAGGGTTTCTATGATTTCTATGATTACTTCTCGGTTGATTCCGTTGCTTATTTTTGTTATATATTTCCCTGTGAAGCGTAATTGCTCTGTTACTGTCACTTTCCTGTCTGATGGAGGATTCGACTCAGTAGGTAATGTTACTGTATCTGAGCCTGAACCTCGGGTATCAAGCCCCACACCATGATATGTTATAGTTGTATTCTGTTTAAACTTGGAGTTGCCAATTTGTCAACATTTCAATCCTTAGAACAGTTGTACTTTATTCTTGAAAGTGTTGAAAACAAAAGTGTGTCACCGTTTAACAGGATGTGGGCAAGGAACTGTCCCTGACTGTGAAACAATGATTATTATTTCTCTCTTGGGAAATTATGCCTCTTCAGAAACACTGCCTGATGGTTTTGTTGAAGTTTCCATATGCTTTTTGATATGACATCGAGTTGTTCAAGTCAGCACGAGACTGGCATCACTGATGCTTAGGAGTTCAGGAGGAGGTCAAGATGGATAATCCACTTGGGAATTGTGGGTGGAGGCGCTGAAAATTGTTCAAATTGGATTTCACCTTGTCGAGCTCATTTCCACATCATGTAGGATGGGGATCAATCTGAAGGCAACTCTTCACATTTTGTTTTCCCATGGGGCACAATCACTTAGGAGGTCCAACTGCAGAGCTTTGGTGAACCTCTCCTGCACTCCTCATTGAGTCAATGTTGATCTTTGGACGGGACGGTAATCGGTTTAGACGGAAATAGTGGGCTTGAGGTTAGTTTGTGCTCAACACAGCTTTGCTGCTGATGGTCCATAGAGCATCGTGCATGTTTTCAGCAGTTAGATCTGCCCTGAATCTATCTCATTGACACAATGTTAGTGCCATACTACACCCTGGAGTGCGTGCTGATTGTGCGGACGTCACTACTATTCACAATGTCTTTTCTCTTGTCACCATTACCATGGCTCTCACGGAGAGCTACCATTACAAGAAGTATATTGTTGAGGACAAGGGCAAGTATGTTTTACTCTGTTTTCTTTTACTCACCACCCGACTCTGGCCTATTATGGCAGAGTTACGCAATTCGTCCCTCAACGAACTCGATCAGCACTGGTACTAAAGAACCACTCTGCGTGACTGACCCACAATCCCATAACCTAAGCATTTTCTCCTGCTCTGCTACGCCTTTGACTTACTTTTCATGGAGGAGCGAGGACTCAACAGTTGAGGGACAGCTGGGAATCATTTCCCTCATCTTTGCCGTGAAAACTTAAGTAATTCTAACGTCCAGATCCAACGCTGAGGTTGTCAAACTAATTATTCCCGACCGACTGTCTGCCACTCTGCAGACACCTATGGTGAGACTGTCCGGCAAGATCGACAGGATCCTATCCAGGGATGATGTTGGGCGAGCCTTGGATATTGTTTCTATTTTGATGACGACATTGGAGGTACCAAATGTACATTTCACTTTCTGACCTCCCCTGCATTCCTGTCAATATAGTGACACATCAATTTGAATTCGTAATAAGGGCGAGTTAGGAAACAGGCACCCTTATATGTCCTCAGTCATTCTATTTCCGACGAGGAAAGGGCAGCCGATTTCATTTCCTGAGGGAGATTAATGAACTTGGCTGATCTCAAGGACAATTCAAAATTCAATGGTGAACATTACAGAAACGTATTGTTTTATTCTGGCAGAATATCACGCACCCAACACCCAGCAGTTATTTGAAGTCGGGGCCACTGCAATAACCTGGTCGGAATTGTCTTTGTATGTGTCCAGGATCGCCAACTGCTTCCTTTGTAGGGTCAATGTATTAATCACTGCGTTCACTGATACCATTACCTTTCTGTCCTCTGCGTGATTTCACTGAGCAATAGGGACTGCAATAGCACTCCTCCAGTAGCCCACCTCTAACTCTCTAGTGCACCCATCTTCTCTGACTGCAGCTCACACCCTAATTATATCGACGCTCGCTCATGCTCGACATTCGCAACCCTCTCCATTTCCTGATCCTCCACAGCTCTCACCATATTGAGTACAATATAAAGGGAAAGACTCTTAGTACGGTAGAGGATCAGAAGGACCTTGGGGTCCGGATCCATAGGACTCGAAAATCGGCCCCGCAGGTGGAGGAGGTGGTTGAGAAGGCGTATGGTGTGCTGGCTTTTATCAATCGAGGGATTGAGTTTAGGAGTCCGGGGATAATGATGCAGCTATATAAGACCCTCGTCAGACCCCACTTGGAGTACTGTGCTCAGTTCTGGTCGCCTCACGATAGGAAGGATGTGGAAAAGATTGAAAGGGGGCAGAGGAGATTTAGAAGGATGTTGCCTGGATTGAGTGGCATGCCTTATGAGGATAGTCTGAGGGAGCTCGATCTTTTCTCGTTGGCGAGACGAAGGGTGAGAGGAGACCTAATAGAGGTGTATAAGATGTTGAGAGGCATAGATCGGGTGGACCCTCAGAGGCTTTTTCCCAGGGTGGAAATGTCTGCTACGAGAGGACACAGGTTTAAGGTGCTGGGGGTGAGGTACAGGGGAGATGTTAGGGGTAAGTTTTTCACACAGAGGGTGGTGGGCGAGTGGAATCGGCTGCCGTCAGTGGTGGTGGAGGCGAACTCAATAGCGTATTTTAAGAGACTCCTGGATGAGTACATGGAGCTTAATAGTATGGAGGGTTATAGGTAGGTCAAGAAGGTAGGGATGTGTTCGGCACAACTTGTGGGCCGAAGGGCCTGTTTGTGCTGTAGTTTTTCTATGTTCTATGTTCTATCCCATGATCCCAAGCGGTCTGGTTCCAATTAACCCCGAATTCATTTCAAGTTGCAAATTTGCGAAGGTCTGAATGAATTCATGTGCTGCACTGAATCTCTAAATCTATCTGTACTTGTCTTTACTTGAATGTTAGTGGTTGACGTTGTCTGATGATGAAACTATACTCAACCCATCTGGTTCACTAATGCCCATTGTAGATGGGAAACTGCCATCTTTACCTGGCCTAGCCTAAATGTGACTCCAGATCGACTGCAACGTGGCTGAATCAGGAATGATGTGGAGATGCCGGCGTTGGACTGGCGTAAACACAGTAAGAAGTTTTACAACACCAGGTTAAAGTCCAACAGGTTTATTTGGTAGCAAAAGCCACACAAGCTTTCGGAGCTCTAAGCCCCTTCTTCAGGTGAGTCCCACTCACCTGAAGAAGGGGCTTAGAGCTCCGAAAGCTTGTGTGGCTTTTGCTACCAAATAAACCTGTTGGACTTTAACCTGTTGTTGTTAAACTTCTTACTGAATCAGGAATAGCATGGCAAGTCTCTCGTTTTGGGCACTAAGGGATTGATTATAAATGTCGACGCTGCCAGCACTTCCTGCATCCCAGAAAGGAATACATGGGAGTTATAATTTTGGAGCTGAGTGAAATGCAATTTGTCTTTTAAGAGGTGTATGTTGATCCTTTGATTTGCTATTAAAACTGGCCATCTTGATCTCTTCTTCTTTGTATTAAGTGTTTGCCAGGAAACCAAACGTACCACTCACGAGGTGCCATCCTGTCTGACAGCCTTGAACATGGTGACAGGATCTGACAGGAAATAATCAACCCGACAATTGGATCTAGCAGTTTACTCCAAATCCCTTTGAAAAATCCAAAGGCCATCCATTAGCCAGTGCGCATGTTATGAAATTTTAATGGTAAAATCTGCGGACAGTTCAGACTGTGGATCAAAAACGGTGGGAAATGTGTGGTCATATTTTTGATCCAAAGGTATCCATTTTGATAGAAAATATACAAAGATCTGACTGTCCTCGTGCATGTGTAACAGAAAATAATATGCAGATACAATATGGAACAAGGAAGACAGTTGAAACCTTGACATACATTGCTAAGGAGTAGGACACAAACGTACGGAAGTGTTGCTGCGACTTTACAAAGAAATAATGACGCAGAATAGTGTGTACCATTTTGGCCCCTGTAATCGATGAGGTATGTCGGTGCAATCGACGGGGTGCACAGGAGGCGAGATTTATACTAGGTTTCTCTTATGAAGAAATATTGGACATTATAGGCTTATACTCTCTGGAGATTGGAAGCACTGGAGGAGCTCTCATTGAGAAGTAAAAGGCCATAAAGGGGTTTGAGGAACTAAACACGAAGAGTGTATTTCCTCATGTCTTGGTCAACTCAACTCTTTATATCTCCAAAGAATTCCAATAGATTCGTCAGGCACGATTTCTCTTTTACAAATCTTTGTCACTGTTGGAATTTTTTGAGGATGTCATTAGTAGAGTTGTCCAATAAGAACCCGTGGATGCGGTTTATTTCGACTTTCAGACAGCTTTTGCCAAGGTCTCACACAATATACCACTATGAAATGTTAGAGCACATAGATTGCTTGCAATGTCTTTAGATTGATAGAAACTGGTTAGCAGACAGGAAGCAAATAGTTAACAAAAATTGATTTTTTTTTCTGATTGGTGGTCAGAGACTAGTGTGGTTCCGCAGGTATCCTATGTGCTCATAAGAACATAAGAACATAAGAAATAGGAGCAGGAGTAGGCCATCTAGCCCCTCGAGCCTGCCCCGCCATTCAATAAGATCATGGCTGATCTGACGTGGATCAGTACCACTTACCCGCCTGATCCCCATAACCCTTAATTCCCTTACCGATCAGGAATCCATCCATCCGCGCTTTAAACATATTCAGCGAGGTAGCCTCCACCACCTGAGTGGGCAGAGAATTCCAGAGATTCACCACCCTCTGGGAGAAGAAGTTCCTCCTCAACTCTGTCTTAAACCGACCCCCCTTTATTTTGAGGCTGTGTCCTCTAGTTTTAACTTCCTTACTAAGTGGAAAGAATCTCTCCGCCTCCACCCTATCCAGCCCCCGCATTATCTTATAAGTCTCCATAAGACCTCAACTTTTCACATTATACATTAACGATTTGGAAGAGAGGACTGAATTTGCAGAATTGTACAAAGTTGGTGGGAGGTTGAGCGTTGAGGAGGATGCAGAAATCATTCACCGTGATTTGGGCAGTCTGAATATGTGGGCATATGCATGACAGATGCAGTATAATGTGGATAAATGTGCGGTTATCCACTTGGGTAGCAATAATAGAAAAATAGATTAGAATTTGAAATGTTGTACATTGAGAGAGGTGGGTTCTCGGTGAAATCTTGGTGCCCTCGCATTGGTCGCTGAAAGGAAGTGCGCAGGCAGTAAAAATGACAAATCGTTTGTTGGCTTTCATAGCGAGAGGATTTGATTATAGGGACAGGTGTGTTTTGCTGCACTTGTATACGGCGTTGGTGAGGCCACACCTGGAGTATTGCGTGCATGTCTTGTGTCCTTATCTGAGGAAGGGAGACCTTGCTATACAGAGAGTACAGCGAATGTTTACCAGGCTGATTCCTGGGATGGCAGGTCTGGCAAATGAGGAGAGGCTCAATCGGTTTGCATTATATTCAGTAGAGATCGGAATAGTGAGAGGGCACTTCATAGAAACTTATAAATTTCAAACAGTGTTAGAGAGGGCAGATTCAGATGGAATGTTCTTGATGGTGGCGGAGTCCAGAACCAACATATGATTTGCCCTTTTTACTGCCTGGGCGCTTCCTTTCAGCTTACCTGCTCCCTGCTCGCTTACTTTCAGCGACCAATGTACGAGGACGCCAAGGTTTCACTGATTACCCACTTCTCTGAATTTACACCATTTCAGATAATAATATATTTATATTATTGCCATTAAAATGCATAACCTTACATTTATCCACATTATACTGCATCTGTCACGCACGTGCCCACACATTCAGCCTGCCCAAATCACGGTGAATCATTTCTGCATCCTCCTCACAGCTCAGCCTCCCACGAATTTGTTATAATCTGCTAATTTGGAGATAATGCATTCAGTTACCTCTTCTAAATCGTTAATGTATTATGTGAACAGTTGGTCCTAGCCCATAGGAACCGTGCGGAACCCCACTAGTCTCTCACTGCCAATCAGAAAAAAAAACACATTTATATTAACTCTTTGCTTCCTGTCTGCGAACCAGCTATCCATCTCAAGACAATATCGGCAGTCCTATGTGATCCAACTTTCCAAAGTAGTATATTGTGTGAGGTCTTGGCAAAAGCCTTCTGAAAGTCTAAATAAACTTCATCCACTCGTACTCCTCACGAGTCACATCCCCAAGTCTCTGTAATAACAACAACATCAAGTTCCAAGTACTTATCCAAGGTCTAAGCTCATCTGCCTTACCTTTTAAGCCATCGCATTGAAAGAAATGCACTTCAATCTACCAGACGATCTTTGATTAGCAACCACAGCCTTCCTGCTCTTTGTCTGAGCCTTACTGGCCCTACTCTCTCGTTCTCCTTCAGATAATTCAACTTTGCTTTGTTCCCACACCCTTCCCAAACTATTTGAAATTCTCTCTTGTGACACTAGCAAAATTCCCAGCCACAATATTTATGCCCTTTCAGTGTAGATGCAACCAGCCCTTCTTGTACAGGTCCCACCTGCACCGTAAGATGTCCCAATGTCCCAGATCTCTGAAACCCTCCGTCCTACACCAGCTGTTTCGCCTCGTGTTGAGCTGAATGTCTTCCTATTTCTAGCCTCACTGGAACGCGGCACAGGGGGCAATCCTGTGATCACAACCCGAAAGGTCTTGATTGTTAGCTTTCTACCAGACTCCCAAAACGTCTCGTCACTCTTTGCACCTATGTCGTTAGTACCAATATGTAACACGAGCACTGGCTGTTCACCCTCCCCCTTCAGAATGCTTTCTGCTCGTTTAGAGACATCCTGGACCCTGGCAACAGGGAGGCAACAACCGTCTCTCAATCATTGTGAATGAGCTCATTAATCGAAGTTTGCTTTCCGAATTTAGTTTCGGCCTTTGAGGGATTGAAGCTGGGAAAAAATCCTCAGGTGGAAAAGGCAAAGAAGATCTCCTGGGAGATAATAAAAACAGAGAACCTAATTTTAAAATGAGCCACGTGTGGGTGGAAGAGAAAAAATACAAGATTCATATGTTTTCACTGTAATGACTTCGGCCATGCAAAGTTAGAATGTTATTGTTTAAGAAAAGCAGTTGGAAGACACACATGGTCAAACAGGATAAGCCAGTGGGGGTTGTTAAAGTAGTAAATGAAAAAACGATGAAGTAAAAGAGGAGCAAATGAATGTACAGCCTCGTCAGGAGTTGATTGATAAGAAGGTGCCAGACCTCTTGAAAGAAATTACCTCTGTGGGCAAAGTTTATTCGTGTGCACCCAAAGGAGGAGGTAAAGAAGTTAAAATTGTAAGACTGACGGGAGAAAGTTAATCTTGGACGGTAAAAGGAGTTATGTAGTTTGGAATGAATATTCCAGGAAAGATAGTAATATGTGGACGTCAGGGTGAGAATCGCAGTGTTCCATTATGTAAGGTGAGTTTGGAGTGTCCAGCGAACAGTGGCAAATTGGTAATAGGGGCAATAGAGAAATCATCTTGCCCAGGAATACAGTTTATCTTTGGCAACGATATAGCTGGATCAAGTGTGGGAGTGATGCCTCCGTCGCTTGATAAGCCACTGTTAATAAAATAACTAAATTCTTGAAGGACAAATATCCGGGAATATTTATTGATTGTGGAGTAACAAGTTCACAAAGTCACGGGTTAAGACAAGAGGAGAAGTCAAACAGTGAAGGTAAGAAACCTGAAGTTCAATTATCAGAAACGATCATTGACAAGATTGTTGGAAAACAAAAGGATCAGATGGAGGATGAGGTGGACATTTTTAGTTTGGGAATGTTGGCAGAGTTGCAACTTTGATGGCAAAAGCAGGAAGGAAGATTATAATCAGAATGATGGCAGTTTGGTGAAAGAGGAAGTGCAGCGTAGTCTGGGTGTCATCGTGGAACAGTCGCTGAAGGTTGGCCTTCCAGCACAGCAGGAGGTGAGAAAGACCAATGGCATGCTGGCTTTCATACAAATAAACTTTAAGTGTAGGAGTAGGGATGTCTTGCTACTTATGCAGGGCCTTGGTAAGGCCACGCCTTAAGTACTGTGTCCAGTTTTGGCCTCCTAATCTGAGGAACGACATTCTTGCAGGTGAGCGAATCCAGGGAAGGTTTACCAGAGAGATACTCGGAATGGCAGGGCTGTCAATTGAAGAGAGGCTGGATTGCCTGGGCTTGCACTCACTGGCATTTAGGAACATCAGAAGAGATCCCGTAGAAACATAAAAAATCCTGATCGGGCTGGACAGGCCGAGATGCGGGAAGAATGTTACCAATGTTGGGGAATTCCAGAAATGTTGGTCAGATTCTAAGAATAAGGGGTAACGCATTCAGGATTGATATGAATAACTTTTTTTTTTCATTCAGAGTTGTGAACCTGTGGAATTCTCCAAAACAGAACGCTGTTGGGGCCAGTTTGTTCCGTATGTTCAAGAGGGAGCTGGACATGGCCCTTGCAGCTAAAAAGATCAAGGAGTACGGAGAGTAGCGTGAGTGAGATACTGAAAATACATGATCAACCATGACCGCATTGAATGGCGGTTCAGGCTCGAAGTGCCGAATGGCCAACTTCTACAGCTATTTTCTATGTTTCTATGTTGCAACTCAAAGATATAGAATTACAATAGTATTATTAGGAAGCACACATGTAAGAGAGATCACAGCGTATACCAGAATGTTTTGAAGTTAAAGTTTCTCAAAGTTCATTTATTACTCACAAGTAGGCTTACATTAACACTTTAATGAAGTTACTTTGAAATTCCCCTCGTCGCCACAATCCGCCGCCTTTTTGAGTCAATGCATCTGACCGGCACATCTTTTTGACTGTGGGAGGAATCCAGAGCACCCGGAGGAAGCCCACGAAGTCACGGGGAGAACGTGCAAACTCCACAAAGACAGTGACCGAAGCCACGACTCGAACCTGTGTCCATGGCGCAGTGAGGCAGCAGTGCTAATCACTGTGCCACCCTGCGGCCGTGTTGTCACCTTAAAAATGATGTCTTAAAGTGGAAATGCAAACGTTTACATATTAAGGCGGATGAAATGTAGGCAGAAGTCCATCAAGTGGCATTACCGGTGCGTTATAAAAAGGAAATGTTGTGGGTTGCACGTAAGGTACTGGTGGTCATTTGGGAGTGATGAAACCATAACCTTAAATAACAAAACATTTTAAATGGCCTGGACTGCTCACAGCTTTGCTTAAATTGTGCCCGCCATGTCACACATGTCACGTGATCGGGAAACCTCAAGTGGTGGTAAAACCAACACCTTCAATACCCATACCAGCATTTGAGGAACCATTCGCAAGAGTTTTAATTGATTGTACTTGACCCCTCCATAAGATACAAAATGGTGAACAATATCTATGAACTGTAATGGATGTGTCTCCTGGGTTTCCAGAGACCATTCCATTACGCATTATTAGAGCTAAACAGATTGTAGTTATTCAAGGAGGTGATGCAGAGCTTGGGACTAAAACAATTTAAAATGACTACATACCATCCAGAGTCAGAGGCAGCATGAGAGTTGTGGCATCAAACTTTAAAGAGATAGTTGAGGGCTTATTGTCAAGATTATCCAGCGGATTGTGATGAAAGAATTACATTTGTACTCTTTGCAATTCGGGATGCACCTAATGAGTCAACCAAATCCATTTGAATTGATTTTTGGTCATAGATAAAGCGACCACTTAAATTGATTCAGGAGGAATTGGCGAATCAGCGCTCCGAGGCTACATTATTGGATTATGTGGAATATTTTTGGGAAAGGTTGAAAAGAGCAGGTGAATTGGCGAGACAATATTTAAAAGTGGCACAGCATGTGATGAAACAGGAAGTGGGTAAGATATCAAAAATCGTAGTTTTGCATGTGGGGATGAAGTCTAAGCTCTGCCACCAGCAGTCAGTGAACCTCGGAACACATTGCCTTATCAAATTGAAAGGAAATTGAGGGAGGTGAATTATTTGATAAGTACTCCAGCTAGAAGGAAAACTCAGAGTGCATCATGAGAATATGCGTATAAAGGGCTTTTGATGGGGGGGGAGAACAGAAGGTGGATATTTCTGTGTTTACAACAGAGTGAAGAACCGAAACCAGAAGACTCCGGCTCCAAGGGAGAGCTGGAATGGCTGCTGGATGTGGTAGAGGAGTGTCGGGCCATCTTCAATCACTAAGATGGACCGTGGTCTTGGGAACGGGCCGACATTGCGGCCTGGAAGGCGGTGGCATGGACAGTGAGTGCCTGTTCACTGACACAGAGGACCAGCGTCCATTGACAAAAGAAAATGGGTGCTCTTCCTGTGCGCTACCTTCAGTACTCTTTCCTATAGAGTGTAGTACACCCATTAGCACTGACTGACATTCAGTGCGGCACTCACTCAGTTCTGACTCACACACAATGCGGTGCTCCCTCAGTTCTGCCTCACATACAGCGCTGTGCTACCTCGGTACTGACTGCCATACAGTGCGGTGCTCCCTCAGTACTGACTCCATTCGGTACAGTTCTTCCTCAGTTCTGTCTGACATACAGTGCAGTGCTCCCTCATTATTGACGCACGTACAGTGCTGACTCATATATCGTGCGGTACTCCCTCAGTTCTTTCTTACATACAGTGCAGTGATCCCTCATTATTGGTTCACATACAGTGCCGGGCTCCCTCAGTTCTGGCTCGCATATATTGCGGTACTCCCTCAGTACTGTCTCACATACAGTGCATTACTTCCTCTGTACTGTCCCACATAGAATACCTTCATCCCTTCGTGCTGGCTCACATGGAGTGCGGTACACACTCAGTGCTGATTCACAAACATTGCAGAACACACTCTAATAATACAGCGCGCCCTCCGCACTGACTGTCAGTTCAGCAATCGTTCAGTACTGCCCCTCCGATAGCGCAACAGTCCCTCAGAACTGACCCACTGAAAGTGCAGCACTCCCTCAGTACTGACCTTCTGAAAGTACTGCGTTCCCTCAGCACTGACCGTCTAACAGTGCAGCACTCCCTCAATACTGACCCTTTGACAGTGCAGCACTTCGTCAGCACTGTGCCTCTGATAGACTAGCACTTCCTCAGTACCGCCCCTCTGACAGTGCAGCAGTCCCTCACTACTGACCCTCTGACAGGGTAGAACCTCCTCAGTACTGACTCTTTGAGTGCGCCCTTATTCCTGAACATCTGACAGTGCTGCGCTTCTTCATTAGTGACCCTCTTACAGTGCAGCACTCCCTTATTACTGTCCATCCGATAGCACAGCACTCCCTCTAAAGTAACTCATCGTAAGGAGCTGCCCTCCCTCAGTACTGTCCTTCGAGTTGGTAGTGGTCATGCATTTGGAAGGTTATCTCAAATGAAACTTTATGAGCTACTCCAATGCATCTTGTAGATGGAACACACGGCTGCCACGGCTCATCGATGGTGGAGATGTGAATATTTGTGGAAGTGCTAGCAATCAGGCGCGATACACTGGATGGTGTCCTGTTTTTGTCAGTGCTATTGGAGCTGCAACATTTCAGGCAATAATTCCATCACATTCCTGACTTGTGCCTTGTAGATCATGGAAAGGCTTTGGGGAGACAGGGCGTGAGTTACTCGCCGCAGGATTCCCAGCCTCTGACCTCCTCTGGTAACCAAAGTCTACATATGGCTAGTGTAGTAATATTTCTAGCCAATCTTTACTCTTAGGATGTATATACGAGCCTACAGCAGTCTCTACATATTGGGTTTACAGCGATAGGTTGAGCGTGACAATGAACAGCAAACAGACGTACCAACTATGAAAAAGTGAAGTGATTACAGAATGGAGTACCTGAAAACATTTCACTGATAAACATAGGATCTTGATATCTGTTACAGAGTAAGTTCATCCGATCAAGGCTCTGTGTGACAGTAATAATATGGATAGCATACATATCTCAAAACATGATTTTAATTATTAGTTCAGCATAACGCATACACTTCTGAATATAAGATGGAGCATACAAAGTAAGTATTTATATTACAACGCAACCGGCACAGTGATTTATTCAAGCAAAGCGACGCTTACATCAAAATAGGGCATTCAGCAGCATAACACAATTGAGAATGTTGATGGACGTTACTGAAGAATTCTCCCTGCAAGTCTACGGCACAAATTCGGACATTGCATCTTTAGTTAGACGCAGGCATTTACCTGAAAAGAGAAACAGAAAACAAGATGAAAATAGCCTTGAGACTGATGGCTACAACACTGGTGACCTGGTTGGCGGCTCACACACCTGCTCGTCTCCAGGTTCAATTCGCACTCCAGGGATCATTTCAGAAGATCAAGACTGACATATGGTAAAATAGCGAGGAAGCTTTACATTGCCACCTTTTAAGTGAATCATAGAATCATAGAAACCCTACAGTACAGAAAGAGGCCATTCGGCCCATCGAGTCTGCACCGACCACAATCCCACCCAGGCCCTACCCCCATATCCCTACATATTTACCCACTAATCCCTCTAACCAACGCATCTCAGGACACGAAGGGCAATTTTTAGCATGGCCAATCAACCTAACCCGCACATCTTTGGACTGTGGGAGGAAACCGCAGCACCCGGAGGAAACCCACGCAGACACGGGGAGAATGTGCAAACTCCACACAGACAGTGACCCAAGCCGGGAATTGAACCCAGCTCTCTGGAGCTGTGAAGCACCAGTGCTAACCACTGTGCTACCCGATGGTGCTGCTCAATTAAAAGACCCAGCAATTAAGCTACTTCGAAGAAGAAAAAAATCGTTTATCAGGGAGAGATTCTCTTGGACAGGACACACAAGGGAAGGGAATACATGATGAACAGCAGGGCCCTGGAAAGCATCGGGAGTGAGATGGAGTTCAGTGTGCATGTGCACCTGTCACTTACGGTAAATAAAGTGGTTAAAGCATATGTTATACATGCATTTGTGAGCCCAGGCATAGATTTTACAAACAGGGATCCTATGCTAGAACAACAAAAAACGTTGGTTAGGCCACAGCTGGATTATTGTGTGCAGTTCTCTAATGCACTTTAGAGGAGTGGTGGGATTCCACTGTAAAGGGTGCAGAAGAGATTAATCAGGATTAGCCTTTGTTTTTTAGGAAGAGAGATTGGATAGATTGGGGCTGTTTGCCTTGAGGCAGAGGAGACTGGCGGTGGTGGGTGGAGGGTGTTATGATTAACTTGTAGAAATTGTGATGGGCCACGAGCAGATCGGAAGAAACTTTCTCCTCTTGGTGGAGGGATCAATGACGAGGGGGTATAGATTTATATAAGGTTCAGGAGGTTTAGAAGCGATGCGAGGAGAAGGCATTTCACTCAGATCGTGGTGAGAGCCTGGAACTCTGTCCCCCAAAGGGGGGTGGAGATAAAGTCCCTCATAATATTTAAGAAGTATTTAGACGAGCACGTATGATGCCAATGCATAAAATGTTATGGGCGAAGTGCTCGGAAATGAGTTTCGATTAGTACGGCATTTTGTCTTCGACCGGCGCAGACATGATGGGCCGAAAGGCCGTTTCCTGTGCTGGAGATCTCTCTAACGACAGCGGTGTGTCCCAGACAAGATTTACCGGTGAAACAGCAATCTCCCAAAACGATTACCTGAACATTATCTCCTTGCTGTGTCTGGGAGTTTGATGTGCGCTTACCCCAGCCCCATGCCTTAAATTACGATAGTGGCTACATTTTTAAAAAAACACAGGTTCGTTGGTTATAACCGTTTCCAGGCGTCAGTTATTCGCAAAAAAAATACAGAAATTCAAGTGCTTCTTTTTTCTGCTTTCCTTAAAACAATTGAAACGATTGCGCAGAGCAGTCAAAGACAGTCTTTTTCATCACTGAGAATATTGCCTCCACAAAATAGTGTTTTTGTTGTATTTGTAAATACATGGAATGTTTTATCTGATAACATTCGGCATTGTTGAAGTTATAATTCATTGACCATCTCATATATCAAACCAGGCTGCAGACACAAACCAATGCATCATACACACACACGCACACGCCGCCCCCCCCCCCCAACCCCGCCACACACACACGCACACACACATACAAACACACACACTCATGCACTCACACACACACAAACTCACGGTCACGCATATATACACAGACACACACATATACACACACACTCGCGCGCGCACGCAGACTCACACATACACATTCACACTCACACACACGCACAAACTCTCACACTCACACTGACGCACACACACACTCACACACACACAAACTCACACACATTAGGGCAGCGAATAAAACATTGCTGTTACCGGTTTGATGCGTTTGTTGTGAAACTGGGTGTCGGTGGTTCACTGTCCATTGGGGACAGAATCTCAGGGTGTCCGGACATCTCAGGGGAAACATCTGCATTATTTCCAGGTATGGAAGGGGAGGCCATAGCGGGCTGATTGAGAGCCTGAGAGCTATGTTCTGTGCGGTGAAACACATTATGAATCAATGATATGACTGGAGTGAGAAGCTACATTTTAATGTTGATATCACACCACTCATAAGAACATAAGAAATAAGAGCAAGAATAGGCCATCTAGCCCCTCGAGCCTGCCCCGCCATTCAATAAGATTATGGCTGATCTGAAGTGGATCAGTTCCACTTGCCCACCTGATCCCTCTAACCCCTAATTCCCTCACCGATCAGGAATCCATCTATACGTGATTTAAACATATTCAACGAGGTAGCCTCCACCACTTCAGTGGGTAGAGAATTCCAGAGATTCACCACCCTCTGAGAGAAGTTCCTCCTCAACTCTGTCCTAAACTGACCACCCTTTATTTTGAGGCAGCGCCCTCTAGTTCTAGCTTCCTTTCGAAATGGAAATAATCTCTCCACCTCTACCCTATCCAGCCCCTTCATTATCTTATAAGAACATAAGAAATAGGAGCAGGAGTAGGCCATCTAGCCCCTCGAACCTGCCCCGCCATTCAATAAGATCATGGCTGATCTGACGTGGATCAGTACCACTTACCCGCCTGATCCCCATAACCCTCAATTCCCTTAACGATCAGGAATCCATCCATCCGCGCTTTCACCATATTCAGCGAGGTAGCCTCCACCACCTCAGTGGGCAGAGAATTCCAGAGATTCACCACCCTCTGGGAGAAGAAGTTCCTCCTCAAATCTGTCTTAAACCGACTCCCCTTTATTTTGAGGCTGTGTCCTCTAGTTTTAACTTCCTTACTAAGTGGAAAGAATCTCTCCGCCTCCACCCTATCCAGCCCCCGCATTATCTTATAAGTCTCCATAAGATCCCCCCTCATCCTTCTAAACTCCAACGAGTACAAACCCAATCTCCTCAGCCTCTCCTCATAATCCAAACCCCTCATCTCCGGTATCAACCTGGTGAACCTTCTCTGCACTCCCTCCAATGCCAATATATCCTTCCTCATATAAGGGGACCAATACTGCACACAGTATTCCAGCTGCGGCCTCACCAATGCCCTGTACAGGTGCATCAAGACATCCCTGCTTTTGTATTCTATCCCCCTCGCGATATAGGCCAACATCCCATTTGCCTTCTTGATCACCTGCTGTACCTGCAGACTGGGCTTTTGCGTCTCATGCACAAGGACCCCCAGGTCCCTTTGCACGGTAGCATGTTTTAATTTGTTTCCATTGAGATAGTAATCCCATTTGTTATTATTTCCTCCAAAGTGTATAACCTCGCATTTATCAACGTTATACTCCATTTGCCATATCCTCGCCCACTCAGTCAGCCTGTCCAAATCTCTCTGCAGATCTTCTCCGTCCTCCACACGATTCACTTTTCCACTTATCTTTGTGTCGTCTGCAAACTTCGTTACCCTACACTCCGTCCCCTCCTCCAGATCATCTATATAAATGGTAAATAGTTGCCGCCCGAGTACTGATCCCTGCGGCACGCCACTCGTTACCTTCCTCCAACCGGAAAAACACCCATTTATTCCGACTCTTTGCTTCCTGTCGGATAGCCAGTCCCCAATCCACTTTAACACACTACCCCCAACTCCGTGTGCCCTAATCTTCTTCAGCAGCCTTTTATGGGGCACCTTATCAAACGCCTTTTGGAAATCCAAAAACACCGCATCCACCGGTTCTCCTCCATCAACCGCCCTAGTCACATCTTCATAAAAATCCAACATGTTCGTCAAGCACGACTTTCCCCTCATGAATCCATGCTGCGTCTGATTGATCGAACCATTTCTATCCAGATGCCCTGCTATCTCCTCTTTAATAATGGATTCCAGCATTTTCCCTACTACAGACGTTAAGCTGACCGGCCTATAGTTACCCGCCTTTTGTCTCCTTCCTTCTTTAAACAGCGGCGTAACATTAGCCGTTTTCAAATCAACCGGCACTACCCCAGAATGCAACGAGTTTTGATAAATAATCACTAACGCATCCACTATTACCTCTGACATTTCTTTCAATACCCTGGGATGCATTCCATCGGGACCCGGGGACTTGTCCACCTTCAGTCCCATCAGTCTACCCAGCACTGCCTCTCTGGTAACATTAATTGTATTAAGTATTTCTCCTGCTGCCAACCCTCTATCGTTAATATTTGGCAAACAATTTGTGTCCTCCACCGTGAAGACCGGTCTTATAGGTCTCTATAAGATCCCCCCTCAGCCTTCTAAATACCAACGAATACAAACCCAATCGGCTCAGTCTCTCCTCATAATCAACACCCCTCATCTCTGGTATCAACCTGGTGAACTTTCTCTGCACTCCCTCCAAGGCCAATATATCCTTATGCAAATAAGTGGAACAATTCTGCACACAGGATTCCAGCTGCGGCCTCACCAATGCCCTGTACAGATGCAGCAAGACATCTCTGCTTTTATATTCTATCCCATTTGCCTTCTTGATCACCTGTTGCACCTGCAGACTGGGTTTTTGCGTCTCATGCACAAGGACCCCCTGGTCCCTTTGCACAGTAGCATGTTGTATTTTTTTTTCCATTTAGATAATAATCCAATTTGCTATTATTTCCTCCAAAGTGAATAATCTCGCATTTGTCAACGTAATACTCCATCTGCCAGATCCTAGCCCACTCACTCAGCCTTTCCAAATCTCTCTGCAGACCTTCGACGCCCTCCACACGATTCACTTTTCCACTTATCTTTGTGTCGTCTGCAAACTTTGTTACCCTACACTCAGTCCCCTCCTCCAGATCGGCTATATAAATGGTAAATAGTTGAGGCCCCAGTACCGATCCCTGCGGCACGCCACTAGTTACCATCTGCAAACCAGAAAAGCACACATTTATTCCGACTCTCTGCTTCCTGTCGGATAGCCAATCCCCAATCCACGCTATCACTCTATCCCCAACTCCGTGTGACCCAATCTTCTTCAGCAAGCTTTTGTGAGGCACCTTATCAAACGCCTTTTGGAAATCCAAAAACACCGCATCCACCGGTTCTCCTCCATCAACCGCCCTAGTCACATCTTCATAAAAATCCAACAAGTTCGTCAAGCACGACTTTCCCCTCATGAATCCATGCTGCTCTATGTCACCCAGGTAACAAAATCTTGCAACTCTAATAGGAGCGTTGAAGCAGCATTGGACATCGAGTTACGTAATGTGATTGGTTAAAGACCACAAGACCATAAGAAATAGGAAGCGAAGTCAGCCGTTCCACACCTCGAGCCTGCTTTGCCATTCAATATGATCATGGCTGATCCAATGTTGTTCACGTCCACTTTCCTGTCATTTCCCCGTGATCCTGGATTCCTTTACTGTTCATAAATCTATCTACCTCGGCCTTACATATATACGCAAAGACACTGCCCCCACAGCTCCCTGTGGAAAGGAGTTCCAAAGACCCACCGACCTCCGAGACAAGAAAATCCTCCTCATCACAGTCTTAAATTGACACCACTTTATTCAGGGACTTTATTCTCTGGTCATGGACTCTCCCGTTAGGGGAATCTTGCGCTCAGCATTTATGCTGTCAAGTCATTTAATAATCATACATTTCAATTAGTCCACCTCCCATTCTTGTAAATTCCAATGTGCCGAATCCCAAACTGTTTAGCCTTCCCTCATAGGTCAACCTCTCCATTCCGGGAACCATCCCAGTGCAATTTGTCTGAACTACCTTCAATAAAAGCATATATTTCCTTAAATGAGTGGACCAAAATTGCTCGCAGTACTCCAGATATGTCCTCACCAATACCATGTACAGTTGCAGCAAGACTTGCCGACTCATACTCCAACCCCCTTTAAATAAGGACCAACATACACTTGGCTTTCCTGAATGCCTGCACCATATGTGTGCTGGATCTATGTGTTTTGGGCACAAGTATCCCCAAGTCCCTTTGTGTATCAGTTTCTGTAGTCTTTCTCAATTTCAATAATGCTATGTTCGTTTGTTCTCCCTGAAGAGGCAAACATTAAACATTAAACATTAAAGAACGGTAGAAAGATCATGGAGTCCTTGTGAACGGTAGGGGTAACAACCGACCGTGCAGTGAATATTAATGTATTCCAAACCCAAACTATTTCTACACTTTCTCGTAAATAAATCACATATCTTGACGTGCAGGCCTTTGTTCAGATCAATTTGCAACGACTAAATCGATACTTTTAATTGTTATGAATATACAAACATGCAAAGTAGGAGAAATAGTAGGGCACTCGCCCTCTGTCAGACAGTTCCTTCATTTAATAGCATCACGGGTAATCAATGCCTTTACCACAAGTACGGAAACCTGCTTACCCGCTGCTTATCAAGAATATATCTCGCTCTGCCTTAAAATATTCAAAGATTTTGCCTCAATCAACATTTGAAGAAGATATCCCAAAACCTTACGGTCATCTGACAGGGAAACATATCCACATTTCTTTTTAAATGAGCAATCCACAATTTTTAACCAGTGCCACCGCCCCCACCGCCCCACCACCCTGAGTCTAGATTCTCCCCCAAGAGGAAGCACCCTGTCCGCAGGGACCCTGCCAAGTCTCAAAGGATCTTACATGTTTCAACAACATTGCCTTTTGCTCTTCTAAAGTGCAGCTGGATACAAACCTATGCGGCCCTCAGAAGGGAAGCCACCCATTCCGAGTATCACTCTGGTTAACCTTCTCTGAACTGCTTCTTACAAATTTGCATATTTCCTTAAAGTTGCAGACCAATAGTGTAGACAGTGCGCCTGGGGTGACCTCACCAGTGCCGTGTATAACGGAAACATAACCTGCTTTTTTAACATTAAATTCCCCTTGCATTAAATACTTAATTTTTTTTCGCTTTGCTATTTACTTTTTGCACCCTCACACTAATCATTTGCGGTAAAGCCTGTCGGAGAGCCAGGTGCCTCTGCACTTCGGAGTCCTGTAATCTTTCACCATTTATATCATAGGCTTCTTTTATTATTTGTCCTTCCAAAATAGACAATCTGACATTATCTCATGATCTTACCAGATATTTGCCTATTCCACAAGTTCTTACATCCTCCTTGTATCCACTTCACAACTTCCATGCCCAGCATTTCTGTGTCATCAGCAAATTTTGGCATCATGTCATTGGTCCTTTCATACATAACATTGATATAAATAGGAAAGAGTTGCATCTTCGGAACTCATCCAGTGGCACACAATAGCCCACTTCAGAAAATCACCCATTAATGCCTACTCCATGATTCCTGTTAGCTACACAATCTTCTATCCATCCCTTACATCATGTGCTCTTATTTTCCGCAATAATGTTTGATGTGTCAATTTATGAAACGCCTTCTGAAAATCTAAGTACGCTGCATTATTATTTGTGGTGCATGTAATCACAGCAAGGTCGATGGTTTGGGATGAATATTAAAATAACACGAATATGCAGGTGGATGGTAATTGTGTGGGTGTTGGCAATACAGCTCACCGAGTGGAGAAGATACACCT